>NC_051138.1:7056242-7155586 GCF_014839805.1 Manduca sexta
CTTACGTATTTCTTCAAATTTAAATTCTTAATATATTGTCTTTCGTAAGTATTCCAATTAGTAGTTTTCGTAAGTATAGTCAATTCCAGGTAAAGTATAATCCATTTTTCCAATTGTCAAATCCAGAGTAAATATCAATTCAGTACGATTTTCCTCGTCAGTGAATATGTTTCATACTATCCGTAAAATATGTTTTACTATCCTCTTCTTAATTTAAAGCTTCATTGAGATATAGAATTTGCAATTCCACTATTTGCTCTTTGCTCCATGTATTGAGCGTGCTTCAAAATTTCAAAAACTTAGAGTAAGTACTTCCTCTAAGTTCAAATATAATCAATGGCAGATATTATCTGTCAGACTCAGCTGTTAAAGAACTGATTATAATACATTTTATAATATATGTCTGAAACCAATATCCTGTAAAATAGTTAACAAGTAAGATTTAATAACAATATTTACAATATTACTACGTAATAGAAATTTCAACGAAACAAACAAAACAACTAAATATCATTTACAGTGTCTTTTATAAATTTATACAAGTAAACATAAGTTGAGGCATTCTTAAGCAACTCTTTTAAACACGGGACCCGGTTAGGCTTATAGATTTTTAAAAGCTCATCCGCCAACACAAGGCGCTGAATGTTGAAAGATGAACATTCGAAGAAAATGTGATGTAGTGATTGAATTTTTTGTGATTGACAATATTCGCAATAGGGAGAATTAGCCATTTTAATACGATGAAGATGACAATTTAATCTATAATGACCAAAACGCATACGACAAATAATTGAATAAAATTTTCTATTGATAAAATTATTTTTCTTGCAAAACCAAGGAGTGGAGTTTATTTGGACATCCATACTAGCAAACCAGTTTCCTTTATTTTCATGGTGTGTGTATTGATATGAATGTCTCCCCATGCTTGACACATACGCTGTTTTAAGAAACTAACAGCGTCTGTGTGTGGTATGGATACAGTCATATCAATATTGGAATTAGGAATTAATTCTTGTAACTCAACAATTTTTTGGCCAGGTAATCTGCCCTTTCATTTCCTATGACGCCAATATGTGAAGGAACCCAAACAAAACGAACTACTATATCTAATTTGGACAGTTCGACCCATAGTTCTTTTATTAAATAAATGACATAATTAGTGTTAGCATGAAATTGATTATTTGCAAGGTTTTCTAATACACTCCTGCTATCACTAACTATTATCCATTTAGTATGGTCAGAATTACAATTTTTTATGTGTTTTAAAGCACTGAAAATGGCGACAGCTTCAGCTGTGAAGATACTAGCAGCTTTATCAATTTTTTACCGATGCCTATATTTGATGAGGGCTCATATATGGCAAAAGACACAGCCCTATCATTTTTGGAGCCATCAGTATATATAAATTTATGGTCTGAAAATTTTAAAAGCATATTGATTACTTCTTCTTTCGAGGGCAGGTCCTTTTTGATTTAAAATTATATCAATAGATGGAAACTTACTAATGTAAGATCCTTCATAGCAAGGCAAAATGTGTTTTGATTGATAAATGTTCATGTTTTTAATAAAGCTCATGAACTCTTGAAGACCTTGTAAAATATAAATTGGTTTAGGGAGAATTGAGTAACAGAATGCAACAAGTTGGCCAAAAGATTATTATTAGTTACACTAAAAGTTTTAATATGAATCTTTCTTTCAAGTAATTAAATCGAATACTTAATGGTGGGACATTACATTCTATTTGCATTGCATTTATGGGAGTGCTTCTGAATGCCCCGGTAATAATACGCAAACACTTGTTTTGCAAAACATCTAAACTATTTACAATTCTAGCATCTGCAGCAAAGCAATAAAACCATATTCAAAATGACTACGAACTAACGATTTGTACAATAACAACAAAATTTTGGGGTCAGAACCCCAATATGAACCAGACAAGGACTTTAAAATGTTACATGCTTTATTTGCCTTATTAATTATATGTTTTAAATAATTATTCCAGGATAAATTATATGAAATATGGACACCCAAAAATTTCACTTCAGATGTAGTGGGTAACAAACAATTATTATATTGCACAGCAGGTGTACTGTGACAATGTTTACCAAATACAATAACTTTAGACTTGGATGGATTCACACTGAGATCAAGGTAAGAAAAATAGTTGTACAATTTTGCTAATGCATCATTAATTGTTGAAACCACTTGTGATACATTAGTTCCAGATGTATAAACAACCAAATCATCTGCGAATTGTAAATTTTTAACATAAGGGCCCAATATTAGATTTAGTCTACGGATATACAATATGAATATTAAAGGCGACAATATACCCCTTGACAAACTCCTTTTGACGAAAGTCTAGGACCATAAAGGTGTCTATTAAATTTAGTAAATACTTCTCTGTTCATTAAGAAATTTTTAATCCACTTTATAATTTTTCAGGAATCCCTATTTGTAATAACTCAAGGCATAGAATATCTATGTTTACACTATTAAAAGCACCTGCGATGTCAAAGAATACACCGACCAAGTTTTCATTTGCGGATATAGAGTTTTGTATATCCAGCTGTAACTGGCAAACGCTTTTCTAGCAGAACGATTTCTACGAAAACCAAATTGATTGGAAGGTAATATATTATATTTTTCTACATAGAACTCTAAACGATGTTTAAGCAATTGTTCAAATAATTTACCAACACAAGAAGTAAGTGCTATAGGGCGATAAGAATCGGGGTGTAACTTTGGCTTATCAGGTTTTAAAATTGGTACAAGGCAATCCATTTTCCAGTCTTGTGGTATTATGTTATTATCCCAAAGAAGATTCAAGATTTGTAAAAATATCTCTAAACTTGTAACACTGAGCTTTTTGAATAAAATATATGACATTCCGTCGAGACCATAAGCAGAATCTCTACGAGATGAGATGGCTGATATGAGTTCTTTTATCGTAAAAGGATTGAGGAGAAAGCTATTGTTGGTATTTACATTATTGGTAAAAGTAATTCTGAGTTATATTGTACAGAGTCCGAGTATATTTCTTTAAAAATCAGATACCCATAAGTCATCTTCATGATTATTAAAATTATAGGTTTTATTAAATTTTCGCATAAATTTCCATATGATAGACAATGGTGTGCATCTATTAAAGGTTTCACAAAGAGAGAACCAACTTTTTCGCCTTTCTATTTTAAAGTTAGTTTTTAACTGCTCTAAGCCTTTTGAACTGTAAATAAGTTTCCTGTGTGGGATTATTCTTGAAAGATATATATGCAGTTTTGAAATTTGATACAGCCTGTGTACACTTTTGATTCCACCACGGAAGTGTAGGGCTTTTCCTATTGTTTCTCTGACATGAATGAGTTGTAATATTTGAGTTCTCATACAAATATGATCTATTACAATTGGGAATAGAATTCGCAGCTGCAGTGCGCAAAATTTTGCAAAAAAGGAGATATGAGTCAAGAGGAGTTGTATCATCTATTACAAAATCTACTAATAAAACATCAACTTGTTTTCTATACATTTGCCAATCCACCAGTTTGTAATTTGGGTAAATGGGCAAATGTACAGCATTAAAACAATTTCCTTGAGTGTGAATGTTGGGTTGACTAATCATTACTTTTATGATTATAGGAATATGATAACTAGTACCAAGAGGACAATCATGTACAGACCAGTCACAGTTGAGAGCCAGTGATGAAGATACCAATGATAAATCCAAAGCATTGGGTCGCCATGTTGGAGAACCGATAGTCGTTGCTTGCCCATCATTAAGGAGAACCAAATTATTATCCTCAATAACCTCTAGAATATTTCGACCACGCGGGCTGTCGGAACCACAGCCCCAACAAGTGTGATGAGCGTTAAAATCGCCCGCAAATATGAAAGGACTAGGAATAGACTTAACCAATGTATCAAAATTGTTTTTGCTGAAGACTGGGTTAGAGTTTAAAGGACTATAGAAACTAACTATACATATATCTTTATTATTAACTGTTATTTTCACACATACATTTTGTAAGGAATTATCGAAATAGGTGTTAATTCTAGAATAAATAATGCTTTTATGTATTATAATTGCAACACCATTGTGTTTGTTACCACAATCATTCCTTTCAACATTGTAATTTTTAATTTTAAAATTTTGTTCAGGTTTTAACCAAGTTTCACTGATTATAGCAATATGAATATTGTGTGTATAAAGAAAATTAATAAATATATGTTTGTTACTATTCAGACTTTGGGCATTCCATTGTATTATATTTAAAGTTGATAAATCCATTATGAAGATGAAGGGAATTTATTACTTAGCGTTGCTTTTAAAACTTCTTTAATGGAAGTAGAATTAATAGGGGCATCTTTTATTACTTATTATTTTAATAATTGTTTCAACTAATGTGCTTATAAATGTATCCGATTTCATTAAATTATTAATTTGCGTATCTAAAGTACGAGCAGAAAGAGCTGGAAATGCATTGGAGTCAAAAGTTCTGAATATGTGGCATTTCTAGATTTTATTTTATTTTCTTCAACCTTTTGTTTTTATTGGACATGTCGACGAAATAGCAACGTGATTGCCTTTACAGTTGACACATGTGGCATCTTTAGAGTCAATTTGGCAATTTTAAAATTGTGATTTAATGTACAAATCGAACATACTTCTGCACTACGGCAGAATTTAGCAATATGTCCATATTTCAAACATTTAAGGCATTGCTTAACGGGAGGAATATATTTACTTACCTCGTGTCGCCACGAGTCAAGATATATGTAGTTAGGGAGGATGGTGGAGGCGAAGGTTACAGCCACTGCCTGGGTCGGAATAAATTTTACCACACCGTCGTTCCCTTTCATCCTGCGCATAAAGCGCCTGACCTGCACTACGTTTTTGGAACTACCAATCAACGAAAAGACCTGTTTATTGGACATATCAATAGGAACCGAAGTGAGAACTCCAGTGACCTCTGTATCTCTAGCGGGTATAGTTGCGTTCAGAGACAGTTGGTCGAGCAATTTTTATTTTGTATGAACATGTTAGCATTGTTAGGCAAATCAAATGTTATTCCAACCTTGTACTTATTGATGGAGCGCAAATGCATAACACCTGATACTCCATGCTCCCGTATACCTTTTGAAAGGGCCATGCGATCCCTATCACTGAATACTTTGTTCTCGTCCAGGTGGTTAAGGAAGACTATTAGTTCGGTTTGATTTGTATCCTCGGGATACTTACGTGTACCCTTTTACCTTGTATATTTTATATTTGTCTTTGGGATCTTTATGTTTTGATCCTGCAGCTCCAAGAGACTCCGACGAATCCGTGTCTGAAGATCCGAAGCTCGATAGGTCTGGATCCGGAGGTTCAAGTTCATCTTTTCTCCGTCTCTTCCTGCCCATTTTGATGGGCTAACTATTTATGTAGACACTTATTTAATAAATATGTGAAGGCTAATGTACAAAATATACTAGAAAAGCTTTTTAAATAAATAATTCAAAAGGGCGCCTTTGCTTATTCACAGTTTCCCCCTGCCTTTTTCCAGCATCATGCCAATAACAAATTGACATTAATAATTGTTGTCAGTCGTCGATAGTGATGTAAACATATGTGGAAAATACGAATATTGATAATAATTGCTAGAAACGTTCCCTAATTTCATAATATTCGCTTATATTTAGGTTATTATTCTAATATTCGTTACATCACTACGCATATAATAGCCAATGTCTTCAAGAAATAGAAATTACCTGTAAAAATATATCAACATTTTAAAGTTGATCCTATATCGATAGATTGATGATATGTATATTTAATTAAAAATTACAAATTGATCAGTAGGCAAAGTTTAATTTTATAAAAATATAACGTCTTGACATTATTATATTCTTATAAATAGTACATAGTCCACCAATCCGCACTAGGCCAGCGTGGTGGATAAAAGTCTAATCCCTCTCAGTACAGTGCTAATATAATTATTATTTATTATTATAGTAGAGTTTCGCCATCGAGTCGTGTCACAGAAATATGGCGGCAAATTATAACAAATCAATGGTTTGTAACCCAGTGAAGAGATGAGTTTATCATAAAATGATATTTTTTGTTTAATGTTATTAATGCTCTTAAATAAAAACATTATTTATTTCATGTTTACACGGGGTTATAAGGCAATTTTTTAAAAATTTGCCGTCATACTTTCTGTGTTATGTCTCGCTGGCCAAACTTTTAATATAAATAATCAAATCGATTTAATTTTTCGCTCTTATAGCCGTAGTAGGTAAGCACTAGCAATGGTGCCAGATTAAGGAGAAATACCCGCAAATTCGGGGGAGATGCCCAAGAGTATTAAAAACAATTTATCTTTCGTTTGTGACATAACAAAAAAATGACAAATGACGGTACTCGGTTTTTGTTTATAGTTTTAAGCGGCTAATGTAAACATTTCGGTCTCAAGTACCTACGATGTGATGTTTTGTCGATACTTTAATTCTGTTACATTGTATTGAGTGGAACGCTTATAAAAATACTGTTCGTATTTTATATTATTCGACATGTAGTGTCGAATACAGGTAACTAGAAACAAGTTCTATTATATCTAATAATGAAGTCGTAATTTGAACTTTATATATTGTACGTATCCATTTTCAAAATCTTTTTAGCAATAAAACACCGTTTACAGAATGAAAATCCATGATTTATTACATTGTTTACGACATATATCGTATACATACTTGAGAATCGCGCGTCGTTTACGCGCCGACGCGACGCATAAATTCCAACGACTGAGTGTTGCAAACGTTTTCGACACGGGATGTGTTAACAAAGTACCACACTAGTACCTCGGCTCTGATAGTTATTATCGGAATTCGAGGTATTGCCACGCGCGTATTTAGCAACACTGTTCACTGGCATCTGCTCTCTGGCAGAGGTTGGTGTAATATTATTTTTCGTGCAGTAATGAAAGGTCTTCGATGTGTGATGCGACACAATAATGTGATATAGATTGAGGAATAGGTAATTTATTTTTATTAAAATAAAATAATGAGTGATGAAAAGCAACCGCTCCTCACGGGGCCAAATATTCCTGATTATATCGAGGTACAGCCTGTGGAACTGACTGCTGGTTCGCTAGCAACGCCGGACGAAAAACCTAAACCCGATTACCACCCAGCTTCGGAAAGATGTTTAGAATATCCGACGTCGAATTTCGATACCTTAATACACCTTCTTAAAGGTAACATAGGTACCGGCATCCTGGCAATGCCAGATGCATTTAAAAATGCTGGATTAATATTTGGTAAGCATAAAAATGATGTTTGCTCTTTATTTTCATAGATTTTTTTATAACATTTAAAAATAGCAACTAGTGCCTACAAAATTTAATATCTAATTAATTTTTATAAATAATTGATTAATATTTTGCCATACAGTGGCAAATTTTAACAATGAATTACCTGGTACCGAAAATTGTTTATTATGTCCTTATGAAATTATGCATTATGTATAGTAAAATAAAACTCTTAAAATTTTTATTTGAATTTTGTAAAAGAAAGTAGTATTTCATGTCCATACATATGACATGCCATTAGCTTTAGCTTTTGCTCATGGCTTTAGCTATGTGAAAGAGGTTTTCGTTTTAAAAGTCTCCTTTATATATTCCCGAGATTGAAAATAGCTTATGTCCTTCCCAGGATTTAATCAAATTCCATTAGGTAGATTTCGAGTTTATCACATTTGGACAGGCAGACAGATGCAATGGGGGACTATTATAAAATATATTATTCTGAATTTTTTAAAAAGTACAATTCAATCATACGTCTTTGTTGCCTTACGTTAATCATTTATGCAGTGCATACAATAAAATCTCTCAAAAGGAATTCATTTCCATGTTTTTACAAACTTTTTATTAAAAACGGACTATCCAACACTAAAAGATTTTTTAAGTACTAACCAGCAGTTCCTGAGATTAACATGTTCAAACAAACAAACACTTTAGCTTTATATAATTAAATTCATTCATTCATTGAATAAGATTAAATTCATAAAAATATAATTTTATAATTACCTACTGTAAATGGAAATATCAAAATACATTATTAAGATATGTTAGAAATATTGGAAATATTTTACTATTAGATTCTTTTCAGAATATAGATTTAAATGAAGAGGATTTTGCAAAATTGAATCTATATCTATACTCATTATATAAAGCTGAAGAGTTTGTTTGTTTGTTTGTTTGTTTGAACGCGCTAATCTCAGGAACTACCGGTCCAAAACCGAAAAATTCTTTTGCCTTGGATAGCCCTTTGTTCGTGGAGTGCTATAGGCTATATATCATCACGCTATACCCAATAGGAGCGGAGCAGTAATGGCTAATCTCAGGAAATACCGGTCCAAACTGAAAAAATCTTTTTGCGTTGGATAGCCCTTTGTTCGTGGAGTGCTATAGGCTATATATCATCACGCTATACCCAATAGGAGCGGAGCAGTAATGGCTAATCTCAGGAACTACCGTGTCCAAACTGAAAAATTCTTTTTGCGTTGTATAGCTCTTTGTTCGTGGAGTGCTATAGGCTATATATCATCACGCTATACCCAATAGGAGCGGAGCAGTAATGGCTAATCTCAAGAACTACCGGTCCAAACTGAAAAAATCTTTTTGCGTTGGATAGCCCTTTGTTCGTGGAGTGTTATAGGCTATATATCATCACGCTATGACCAATAGGAGCGGAGCAGTAATGGCTAATCTCAGGAACCACCGGGTTTCAACTGAAAAATTCGTTTTGTGTTGGATAGCCCTTTATTTCTGGACCGCTATGAGCTATATATCATCACGCTATGACCAATAGGAGCGGAGCAGTAATGGCTAATCTCAGGAACTACCGGTTTGGACTGAAAAATCTTTTTGTGTTGGATAGCCCTTTGTTTCTGGAGTGCTATAGGCTATATATCATCACGCTATGACCAATAGGAGCGGAGCAGTAATGAAACATGTTGCAAAACGGAGAAAATTATTAGTTTTGAGAGCTTCCGTTGCCTGCGCTGCGTAAATGGTTAAAGTTATGCAGCAATCATGTATGAAGGGATTGTTCCACTTAAAAGTTCTAAAAATATATTATAAAACAAAGTCCCCGCTGCATCTGTCTGAACGTGTTAAACTCAAAAACTACCCAACGTATTAAGATGAAATTTGGTATGGAGACAGTTTGAGACCCTGGGAAGAACATAGGCTCCCGGAAAGTACTACTTTTATAACGGAAAACTTTAGCCTGAAATAACTTTTTATAACGCGGGCGGAGCCGCGGGCAAAAGCTAGTCTATAATAAAGGATGATAGATAAGTTAGAAACATGTCATTTGAATACCAAGCATACTATATTATACTAAGCATATGGAATTGTTATGAGCCCTTTAACTGTAACTATTCATTCAATGACTATAATATAGAAATTAGTAGATCTAACTAGTTTACACAACATACAATTGTTTCTAAGTATTATAATGTTATCATCAATGTTTTACAAGTATCAAGATGTAATAATTTTATTCTGTTGTATTATTACTAGCTTTTGCTTACGACTTTATCCGCATGAGGGTTTTTCGAGGATAAAATCCTACTATAAATTTTCCCAGTATAAAATTAGCCTATATTTTTCTAGAGTCAAAATATCTCCATACGTAATTTCATCTATATCCATTTGGTAGTTTTTAAGTTTATCGCGTTGAGATAAACAGACGCGGGGGGGGGGGCTTGTTTCATAATATTATTTTGGTTAAAATATAATATGTTGTCGCAATATATAGCTTCGCTGATGAACTACTATAAGTATAAGGGCACTTAACACTATGGACATTCCTTTAGATTTTTTCGGCGCCTATCGAACGGATTCAGAAAAAACACGATCAAAACGAACCGTCCGGCCCGGCCCCTAGAAGATGTCGCGTGTTCCACGACACTTCTATAATCAGAGTGACTTGCCTTTTACGATAGATAGGATGAATTGACGGAATTCTCCTATGACCTAATTTCAGAGCAGAATACTTCCGAATATAGTAAATTGTACATACATAATATATCTTTGCCAGTCTTGAAGATTCGTCTTCGGTTAGTCACGTATTTGGCTTCATTTGTTTCCCATTATTAATATTATAAATGCGTTCGTGATGTTATGGTAACATAAAATAGAAAGAAATTTAAGTAAATTTTTGTCTTTACACAAATCCAGTAGAAAAACTGTTGTCTTCGTGAATTCTGGTGTGTGATGAAACCATAATGTCACAAACATACCTATGTATATACATGTGCGTGCGAACACAGTTTGGATATCATACCCCGCAGTCAACACCGGGGGAAACCCACGAATGGGTTACTGGAATCTCCCGGCTTAGCGATTACAGGGTCCTTGAAGAAAGTTAGGAGTGGGGGAAGGATAAGGAAACCTGTTGGATGGGAGGAGGTGAGAACGCTAGGAACTGTTCGCGAGCCCTTATAGACCACAATGTGAATTGGCAACTATGAAGTATAACAATGTCCCCCAGTGCGTGGAAACCGAGCGCACAAGAATTAATTCGGTGGGGCACACAGTTGAAAAATCAAACATAATTATCACCCCTTTTTAACCTGTGGGTTTTTATGAATAACGCCACACAAGAAAAAATTACTACTAGGGTACCTAAGCATACTAATCGTATTTATCCATTTTTGATAAATAGTGGTATTTGATATTAAAGTATTTTTCTAACACGCATCAAACGGTGTTTATTTAAAATCAGTAAATTTCTATAATCAGTCAATAGGTATCTTTATTAACTTTAATTTAAAAAAACTGAAACATGTTTTTCTTTTTAGACTTTAACCTAGAGAGAACGCATTCCTACCTGTTATGAGAAAAACTATTTTGATATTTATTGTTTCTGCTCATCTTACTCTGGCACTAGCAACCAGCGGGTCGCTGCACTGTGGCGGCACACTGGCCTCGATCGCAGGGCTTCTCGTTACTTTCATTACATTAGTATCGCTCATAGTAATTGTGAATGCACTACTATATAAAATTTATTGACATCTATAATATGTTCCGGGTATTACATCACCTTTGAACCGGAGTTAACTATCAGAATCCTATATATGTACCGATTAGAATTTACATGCTATTTATTTATTTCGCGTTAACGTTTATTCCCGGGATAAAAATAGCCTATAGCACTAATGGGTTACGTAACTTCCTGTTGGTTAAAGAATTTTTAAATATGGTTTAGTAGTTTTTAAGTTCATCCATTAAAGATAAAAAAAAAAAACATTATGAAGTCTAATATTTTCTGTTTTTAATACTAGTAGGCCTGGCAGATGTTGTCTTATTACAGATCGTCTTTTACGTAGACCGCATTTTATGTACAAACTTCTTTAATATTTTTAGATTTCGACAACAGGACCACCTATCGGATCCAAACTTACGCTATTTTTCAATATGAAACCAGCCAAATACGCTCATAAAGTTTGTATGAAGAATGATTTTCACCAAAAACATGATAAATATTTCCACCTTTTACCGTCCTTTCTCGTTTATTTTCCGAAATTATTAGTTTATACAAAACTAGTCCTAACAATTACGAATACAACAGAAAAGGAATCAGCCAAATTATCTAGCCGTTCTCCTCTAAAATGATACTCTTACTTTAGTTGATTAACTTTAATTTAATTGATTTTTAATAATATGTATAAATATAATAATAAATGAGACCTATTTGCAATACCAATCCTGGATCTATGACCCTAACCATACATTATCTTGATACACAAGTACATACTAAATCGTGATATCAGTTAGATCAGCTATTTGTAGTTTAATCTCATGAGCGAGATGTAGGTAGTCTATAATTCTGCACTTTATATCGCATTATTCTACTTTAATAACAACATTAATAATATAACTTCAGCTATTTCCTTCAGTCTTTCCCTGGTTTTCCAGCAGGAAAATCAGGGAAAGGCATGTACTACTTATTCGCATTTGTTTATTTTGAATGTAGGTAAAATAGACTGTAGGTAATATAATATGAATGATCACTGTTGTACTAGGATTTCAATATTGTCGTCTCAATATGTAGTGAATAATCATGAATATAACAAAGTACTATATTTTTATAGGTGTATTTTGCACTATGGTTATGGGAGCTATATGCACACATTGCATGCATGTGTTAGTTCAGTGTTCTCATGAGCTATGCATCAGAAGTCAAAGACCCGCATTAAGCTTCTCTGAAGTCGTCGAAGATTCGTTTGCTTCAGGCCCTATATCTTTTCGGCCATATGCTAAGAAAATGAAGTAAGTATTTTGATACAATAACATTATAATATTCTAAGTAACAATTGCCCCAATATGTGTTTTTGTTCAATATAAAGTTGCAGGTACTTACCTATAACAACAGTGTACGTCCGATCCTATGAGAATATTATACCAATATTATTTGTCTCATGTTACCATTATCTGATAACCTTGAGTGTTGACTAAATCGTTTTCCAATATTTTGAGTGTAACAAATTACGCCTCAGTTGTATGTACATAATAATATGTAATAATAACTTAGAATACCTTGTATTATCGTAAAAATATCGGGTAAAAGGATTTTATAAATTCCTTTACTGGAATTTCGCTTAAATAACTTATGATGCATAATGTACATTATTGCGTGATACATCTTATTATTGTAATATATAAATAGTATAGAAAATTTCCGCTTTTTAAATCAACAAATTTAAGTGTCACAAACACCTACACCTACTGTGAACAAACAAATAAATTTTCCCCTTCATTTATAATACTTGTATGTAGGTTCACTGATAACGTTCATTTAATAATTCGTTATCATAAGTTCTGTACCGCTATTTGCTAACTAACAATCTTTTTAAAAGACTATTTAGTTTTATTGATAAAGTAAAATAAAAACTGGCACACGGAGAAGGTAATAGGCAAAAAATGATGCCTTCAAACAAATTCATATTTGTGGCTTTCAGTGAGGAAACATAAGTAACGGGCTTTCTAGGGATTTTTTATCAACGATTGCGTGCTCATCTGAATAAACGCCCGATTATTAATTTCAGCTATTTTAATTTAATATTTATTAAAATTATAATGTTCTTACTTGGGATTTCTAAATACATTGAATAACTGCAGTATCTCGTGTACAAACATCTTAATAGTGCCAGCGGCTGGTAGACTCAGATGTGTATCAGATATTATATTTTGGTTTAGGTGACGCGCTTTTTTTCGTATGAATTAAATATACTTATAATAATAAAAATTTCATAAAATGAACAAAGTTAACACTCACATACAAAGCATTGTATTGTCAGTTTATGTATTAATATGTTACGTATAGCATAATCCATATATTATGTTGATTGTTTCAGGACTATTGTTAATGTTTTTCTGGTCACAACACAATTGGGATTTTGCTGTGTATATTTTTTATTTGTTGCCACTAACCTGCAAGACTCGCTGCGTTTATTTCATATAAATTTACCTGTACACGTGTACTTGGTGTTGCTGTTCCCGCCAATATTAGCACTTTCTATGGTGAAAAATTTAAAATATTTGACACCAGTGTCTCTGATTGCTTCTATAATGACCGCTTGGGGTCTTGTAATAACATTTTACTATATTCTGCAAGATTTGCCACATACTGACACGGTGAAAGCCATAGCTACTTGGCATCAACTGCCATTGTATTTTGGTACAGCTATATATGCATTTGAGGGCATCGGAGTGGTAAGTTTTCATAATCATATAAAGAATTTTATTCTTTATTTCTAATTTCATCAGATCATCTAGATAATATATATAATAGGTACCCTACTAAAACACTACAGCATACCGTTATTAAATTCCTGTGCTAAAATGGCCAACTCATAAAAGGATTGATTGCATTGACGCGGGCAGAATGACATCATTCGTTATAGCTCCACATTATACATGTAATAGTATATTGAAGTTTGTCCTAGTTTTGTGTACTATGATGTCATACTGATATTTTGTATATAAAAAATAAAATCGAATACTAGACTAACAACCGATTATATTTTTATAAAATTTCCGGCGTTCTGTTTTTTCAGGTATTGCCATTAGAAAATAACATGAAAACTCCTGAAGACTTTGGGGGATGGACGGGAGTTTTAAATACTGGTATGGTCATTGTAGGAGCACTGTATACAGCAGTAGGCTTTTTTGGATATTTGAAATATGGTAATCATGTTCAAGGAAGCATAACACTAAATTTGCCGAATACCCTGTAAGTTCACGTAAATACCACAATGTTTATGCTCCAACAACATACCTAAACAAAATAACCATTGAATTTACAAAAATACTGTATTTTTTTTACAGATTAGCTCAAAGTGTAAGGTCTGTAATGGCAGCTGCAATTTTCCTTTCGTACGGTCTACAATTTTATGTACCGATGAATATAGTGTGGCCTTACGTGAAATCTAAATTGACTTCAGAACAAGCGCTGAAATATGGCGAGACTGTTACAAGATTCGTCCTTATATCAACAACATGTAAGTTTTATTTGTCTTGTACAATTAATTGTGAATAAATTCGATATTCATATTTGATGCATACTCGATATCTTTAACATTAGACGTGTCTGGGGAATTGGTTATCATTTATCATGTTTATACAAAAAGATAGTGAAAGCTCGTTACCTACATTCTACTTCGTTATACAAATATGTAGGTAACGACTTATTTATTTACAAATAGTTTCAAAGTAAGTATTGTTATGGCGTTGATTCAACAATATTTGACGTCTATCGATCTCAAGACTTTTCTCGAATAAGGCAAATATTTTGAAAATTCCATACCCACTTACAGACCACAGTTGCCAAGCTAAGTAGGTACTATTGCGCATTTGGATCAATACGTAAAATGACTCATCGACATTAACCAATTCGTTCATTGACGCAAACACCAACCGACAAAATTTTATTCTCAACATCTACTGAAGTATCTATTGTAGTATTCTACCATAACGAATATTACTATCGGAAGAGGCGTATCCGCGACATCAAAATTTCCTTGAAGTGCACCGGTGCGGTTAAGAGTGTCTCGTTGAGGACTACACGGTAAACTTGAGTTGTTTTAATAGACTCAGACCTCTCTCTCTTTTAGTTTGGTTAAATCATCCGTTATATTAATCATTTCATTTATAGATATTTTATCGTGCTTATAGATTTTTTTTTCGGGCATTGTTGGAAATTGCACTGATCGTTTGAGTGTAAATAAAAGACTAGACACATTCAACTCCTCGAACTTTCGTAACATATTTATACAAAACGTACAAAACATGCGATATCACAATTGACGTCGACCTTTCCAAAGTGTACTATCTAACAAATGGCAAATATGATACTGGAATTATGTTATTGAACACTATATGAATTATGCTCGTTATCGGCCGCGACTGCCAACTAATAAATAAAATGATCTGTGCACAGTTCTGGCTGCAGCGTTGATTCCAAACTTAAGCGGAATTATTTCACTCGTTGGTGCATTCAGCAGTTCGGCGCTCGCTCTCATATTCCCGCCGATTATAGAAATCATGACCTTCTGGCCGGACCAATTGGGTAAATATGATTGGAAACTGTGGAAGGACGTTGTTATTATAATATTCGGTATTACGGGTTTTGTATTTGGTACTTATACTAGTATAGAAAATATTATAATCCACACGTAAATGAATGCTTCAAGGAATAAAATTAAAAAATCATATTTACATGCTTACCAAAGATTACGAAATGTAATAATTTATTATAAAATTGACAATAATGATTATTTATATACTTATTCTCTGTGTCTATATAACTGTTGCTTTTTAGATAATTTGTTGTTACCTATAGAGTGTTATTGGGATGGTGATGTTTTGAAGCAAATAAGCTTACGACCAGTTTACTCTGGACAACACAAAAAGATGTACGACTTACGAGTACATACGAACTACACTGTTTGTGTTAATTGTTGGTATTTCCAGACATGCTTTTTAATATCTACACTGTGCTTAAAACACCATCGTCTTAGGTCTTAATATGTTATAAGCTATTGATGAGCTTTTAGTATTAATTTAGTAAAATGTTACTGGTCATTCGTAATGTGGAGTACCTGGAGAAAATATCATTCCTAAATAATTAGATGTAATCTTGAAGTGATATAATTTTGTATTGGTATATTATACATTTGTATTGACTTATTGTGATTCATAGATTTATTGTTATTGTTTTTATTTGATATCTTTGACAGAATCTTTATTTTATTATTTAACTAAGCACAAATACTTACTAGTGATGAATTATTTTTTTCTTCTGTTGATAGAATTTGTATCGTTTCAGTTTGCTCGGTTAAATAATCAACGTGCTAAACAAATTTATACGTTTTATGCTTTTCTCATGTGTGTCTAATCTAGGTAATTTAGAGACCATAGCACACAAGCGTAATATGGTTTATTACGTGGAGATCAATATTTATACGCCTTACCTACCATATTCGGCGAAATGAATTTTAACATTTATCTATAATAAACAGATTTATTTATTTATATGTAAATACGGTTATATTTTCATTGTATCTTTTATAAAAAGAGACAACATGATTGTTATAGTATTAGAAGTACAAAATTTTAAATGTGAAAAAAGAAACATCGTACTTACAAAACATAAATGAACAACAACAAACAAACAACATTATAAATATCATATTAAATTATTTTATTGAGATGCGTGGAGATCATAACAATTAACATAAAGGTACAATTGTTTACAAAAAACTTTTTCCGTCTCTGAATGCTTTAAATTTCAGAATTATATAACTTTATTTAGATCTCTTCTATATCCCGTAAAACGATTATACCGTAAGTGTGCTATGCGCCTTAGTTACTATGATTATTGTCGTAAATGACTTGTACATTCCTATACCTACTATTAAAGTTTTACAGTTACCAGTTACGACATGAATAAAAGGGTGTACAGAAACAACTATTTATGCTTCAAATACGCAACCAAGGTTGATCAAACAAGCAGGCTTAAATATGAGAAAGTTTATTACACGCAAATAACGAAAAATATTATATATTACCTGCTAGTTCATGTCAATATCACAATTTTTCATATTTAACAAATTAGCCTACATATGTCATCAGATATGGTAACTGCCCGAAATTTTTTATGAATTTATATTTTTACAATTACAATACCTATGCGTGTATCCCATTTTGTGCTGCATGTAATAAGTTAAAGTTGAAATCAGCATTCTGGAAAGCGAACTCGATATTCAAACGAAATAAACCAAGCTGTAAAAGTGATATCTCTAGATTTGTTGCAAATTACTGCTGCGATGAAACTTGTTTTCTTTTACAATTTCTAGATATACATAAGTATCCACACATGGGCGTGGTTACGGATTTGCTCTAGAGGCTTGGATGAATATTCTGAAATCAACAATACAATTTAGGTACATACTACATAAATATAATATTTAGAAATTAATCTTTAGAAATTGCCATAAATTTGAAAAATTAAGATATTTAGAGGACAAAGTTTGCATATAATATGACCGTGCTTTGTATAAAGTTAAATCAATAACATACTCCTTATTGACCTTTAATTTATTTTGAAATGTTTTAAAGTTAGTATGTACTTGTATCATAATATTGCTTTTGGTAGCTATTGTTTTTTTTTGTTAGTTGTTTAAGCGTCCCGTGACTCGTACTACAACGCATAGATGCACTAACCCATGAAAGTTCTGGGCTATACATACGTGTCTATGCATTCTATTGCAGTTCCGTCACTGGTTGGTGAATTAGCGCTCATACAAGCGCGTATTTTATTGGTGTAAAACACGAACCTCAAACGCTTAAATCGAAACGCGATAACAGTCAACGGTGCGACGTACTGTCCGGTATTATTCCACTTGTTGCTTGCTGATCTCCGAATAAAATTCCTAAAGCCGTGATATAAATAAAACTACATAATGCTTTAGTTAAACATTGTTCGTTTATCTCCGTCATTAGATATTATGTAGTAGGTACGAAGTGATTAATGTTTTAGGGCAATTAGTTCATTTAGCTTAAAAAGCAAAAAGTGATTTTAATAATTCGACCATGGTTTACCTTTTTTTTGTAGACATAAATTTTGTGTAGAATCTACCAACCCGAATTATCGATTCTGAAACTGTGTTTTAATGTCATTGAATATGAATGTATGATAAAGGTTTATTGTATTCTAAAAACCTCCCAAATATTTTTTTGTCTGCATTTATGCTTTCTATAAACTTTCTATAAACATGAAATTTCGGTAGCCTTCTGAGGGCTTCTTTTATAGGCATTTTCGTCCTAAGCCATAATAATGCGCAAGTTGTTTTTAATTCTTCGAAATGTTTCTCAGTGATATGTATTATATCCAATGTAACTTAGTTTATAACATGGCGTGACCAAAAATTATCCGAAACATTTATTATTATTATTGACATAACTTTTCACTAAGAAATCTTGAACTGTTTATAAAATTTAACGAGTTATGCTCTCTTTGACGTTCGATGTGTATTTGTGTATTTAGTATAGAAGAATAAAATGTTTACGAAAGTCTTTTATTGTCCTTTTATTATTATTAAGTACCTACTAAAACAGTCATGGAAGAGCCCTGTGTTCAATGACTAGTTTCCACTAGCTAGTCAAATTTTCGGAAGAATAAAATAAGGACTTACAGCTTTAGAACTTGCGAAGGCTATATATATATAATAATACTTTTCGTATATTCGAACTAGCTAAGTCAGACTTGGGCTATACTATAATATTATCCTAAGTTATAATAAGAAATTTTATTTTAAGTTGCTATTAAATATTTTATAAGTAAATTCCAGAACTGGCCATTGGACTTGGCACCCATTTAGATCTTATTTCTTTTGTCGTTGAAATCAACAACCAAGGCATAATATTGAACTCGGCTCTCATTTCACATTTATGTTTTTGATGGGGTATACTGTATTTTATCAACGAACAAAATATCGGTAAGAATTATAATATAATTGCAATTTATTGCATGACTACACACGAGCAGGCAGGCAGCTTTCCATATATATTAGTGATGCGACTTGAGCTCTGTTTTCACTCGAGTCACTCGAATGAATTTGTCAAATTCGCACTCGAATGTCGTCGTCGTCTCTATTCGGGTTTCCGAGTCAACGCGGCGCATCGAACAGATTCTAGTGCCACAAGATATCACTTCACTACTCTATTTTACTTATATTATATGCCGCGCCGGTAAAAACCGAAATTGATAGTTTCAAACATGCATCACTTAGTTTGCCGCACTTTTAAAAAAGCCGAATTGCAAACTTGCATCTCGAGTCATATCGAGTGAGATCTTTTACTGGAGTGACCTCAGAACAATGACAAGCAGGAGTGACTCTAAAACTCGAGTACTTATAACTCTACTGAGGTAGTAAAATTGCTAGAGTAACTCGAGTCACAAAATCCTATTCGAGTCGCATCACTAATATAAATTTTCCTTGCAGGCAGCTCTCTCTCTCCGTCTTGAATAAGCAAAGATGACAGCATAGACTTTTATAGATGATGTTAAGGTGGTAGCTCAAGGTCCATTTTCATACATTTTGTTTCGGCTTTAATCTGGGTAACTAAACAAGTATTGGCAAGTAAAGAATTTAAATTCACGTCTAGTTAGTGATTAGTTCTCGCAGTTGAAAGAAAAACGTAAAAATAATTAATATGCATGGATATTTCGGCCTTTAAAATTTAATACGACGAAATTTTACCCAGATTAAAGGTGAAACAAAATGTATGAAAAATGGACCTTAAGCTATAACCTTAAGGAATTGTATTTATTTCTGTTCACGAAGGTGAAACTGTGCGAATGCGACAGCATTCAGTAATAGATATATAAGCTAATATACAGGGTCATTTTTACATTGTGTTACTAAATGAAACCACATACTCGCCTTCTCCTTTGCTGACATTGTGCCAAAAATCATCCATTAAAAACGAATATTTTCACCAAAAATCCTGGTTTTAATTTTCGTCATATTAAATTTTAAAGGCCGAAATATCCATGATTATTAATTATTTTTACGTTTTTCTTTCAACTGCGAGAACTAATCACTAACTAGACGTGAATTTAAATTCTTTACTTGCCAATACTTGTTTAGTTACCCAGATTAAAGCCGAAACAAAATGTATGAAAATGGACCTTGAGCTACCACCTTAAGTTATCTCCACTGGCCATAAACATCCAAAAATATAGTGTGCGCTGCCGGCTCAGAATAACGCTTGTTATTGTTTTGAAGCTGCCGGTCAAAAAAAGGAATAGAGCCTATGAAAAAGGTGCCATTGGAGTAAATTAGATTTGCAGATATAGGTAGTCATTCGGACTTGCTAACCTTCTCTCACCTACTCTTCGACCCACGCATTAATGGTGTAGGTATACCTTGTTTTACCCGTAGCTGTAAAGTTGGCTATCCTGAGATCAATGTTATTAGCATTATATATTACCGGACTTAAAAAAAATTGCGAATCATCAATCTAAGTTGGTTACAAAGTACATCGCGCCTAATGTGGATGGTAATATCTATTTGGCTTGCCAAAAAGATACATGTCACGAGGCGATCCATTCGAAATAGATTTTTTTAAATTAAATTTTCGTAACGTTCCATGTTTGTGAGACGTCTATACTTCCAACTTTAAACAGTTCGCCGTTTCGATATGAGTTTCGTAGATCGTGCCGCTATGAACATCTGGCGGCTGCCCGAACATCAAATCCCGTGTATTTATGCCAGTTGTACACGCATAATAAAGTTTTTTTTGGTCTTGTCTTTAGCTTACCGATTATAGATATCAGCTAACATAGAGTTGCAACACTTCAGATTTAAGTTTCCATTTTTCAGATTCTAAATTCCAACTGAATTTAGAATTTATATGCGATTCCGCATGTACAATACTAACCTAAAAGAAAAGAATTTCTAATGCCGGCGCCACACATAGCAAAAATATTTGAACACTTGTTTGAACTCATGTGTGGCATCGGTATTTGCGTATTTGTACAAAGTTCGTTTAAATGTTTGCATTTTTGTGAACGCTTTGATTTATGGTCAAAAAACCAATACCAAATGGCAATTACGCAAATACCCGTGCCACACATAAGTTCAAATAAGTGTTAAAATATTTTTGCTATGTTTGGCGCCAGCATTAGGCTGAGCTCGTTTTTTAAACAGTTCATGAGAGGACATCACCATAGGAATGACCCATAAATAAATTCTCGCGTTTAGCCCTACGTCGGTTTTGTATAAGTATTGAAAACCGTGCAATGTTATAGTTTCGATATTTTTATATTATTATTGCTTGTTTAGATACACATATAAAATTTAACTACGTTTTGTAAGTTGAATGAATCACATAAATAGTTCCTGCAAATACGATTCACCAGTACACCAAGTTGTTACGTTTCCGAACAGATAAAAAATAAAACGTGACATTATGGTAAAATGTCATTCACCGACAACAATTAAAAAATGTCGGAATCGTGTCAAGACGGTAATTGTCACGGAAATAATGAATTTGGACCAGAAGAATCACCCACCAAACTTATTGTCAATTACATTCCCGAAGTCATGACCCAGGATATGATGTTCTCGCTATTTTCGACAATGGGCAAATTGGAAAGTTGTAAACTGATAGCAAACCGAGGCTATGGGTTCGTCGAGTACACACGTCCCGAGGATGCTGTAAAGGCCCGCAAGGCTTTCAACGGTCTTCTGATGCAAAACAAGACTTTAAAAGTGTCCCATGCACTTTTAAATCCAGAAGCAAAACCCCCGTCGAAGCCAGAAGCCGACTGGAATCTTTACATTTGTAACCTGCCTAACGAATTGACCTTGCAAGATTTACATGGACTGTTTGCACAATTCGGTAAAATAGTTAATTCTCGCATAGCAGCGGGTATCGCCTTCGTGTTATATGAACATCAATATGAAGCGGAGAGAGCCATACAAAATATAAATGGCACTACACCACCTGGCTTTTTACACCCTTTAACAGTTAAGTATGCTAATAAAAGTAATCCTAATAAGCATAAAAATAATAATAATAACTTTTCTAAGAATCCATTAGTGAGGCCTTATCATTGGATCAACCATATGAGTGGTATGGGTGATCATAACTCGCCAAGCACATGGTCTATTTATATTTATAATATTGCCCCAGAAGTTGAAGAGTTAACTTTGTGGCAGCTATTTGGTCCATATGGTGCTATTGTATCAGTTAAGATTATTAAAGATCATCAAACTAATAAAAGTAAAGGTTTTGGTTTTGTCACAATGAGGAACTATGATCAGGCAGCTATGGCGATACAGGCATTAAATGGCTATGTTGTGCATGGGCAACCTCTGTCTGTTAGTTTTAAAACCCAAAAGAGATAATGCTTAAACAAGACTTGTAATAAAATATCAATACAGTAATAAACAAATAGACAAGGATACCTTATGATCGGCATCATCGGAAATATGTACCACATCGAATAGTTCCAAATTTAATCCCATATATGCCTTAACTATGTGTGAAGTCGGTTGACACTTGTTGAAAATTATTATATTACTTTGAGCTATCGACATTGTTAAGTTTGTTTATGAATAATAATTTATTCAGTTTGCTCGTTAAATGTTTCAAGTTTACTAGAAGTTAAAGATTTGTATTGAATATGATTGTTGTTTGGAAGTTCAATGTCAGTTGTGAGCTGTATGCTTTCATTATTTTTATCTATTATTTAAGTATAATAAACCATTTTAAAGAAAGTGCTTTTACAAGATCTTACTAATTGATAAGCCACATTGAGATGTTTAATCTGCTACTAGTTTTAGTTGTACACTTTTTATAACATGATGTCTATTTAGGTAGTGAAAACGAAATCTAGATTATATCATATTTATACATTTAGTATAAAAATTTGCTGAATTAAAGTTCATTTTCACAATTTTAATATGTTTTTGATTGATTTCCATTAAATACTTCCTTATAGCCTTACCCAAGAGTGTGTTTATAAACATTAATATGATTACTGTATGTTAAGACTGTAAATTATAATATATCCTAAACCAAAGCATGTTAAAAAATCTGAAATCACTTGTCTCAGAAAACTTATATGTGAAATGGATCTATGGTTGCTTTTCTTAGCTGTTGAATATCATTATATAAATTGTGGAAAATAATATACAATTTCTTGGATTAAAACTTTAGAAAAACTCAAGCTAATATAGTCTGGTGAGTGATTTGAATGAACATCAAATTTGTAATTATTAAAAATTTCGATTTATTGTTTATGAGAAAAACCACCAGGGCGGCGCAATAATATGCTTGGTCTATTGCAGTAAACACCAGTTTTACTCGAAAATCCACAGTCCACTGGGGAAGTGATTTAGTGGAGAGATATGTTTTAGTTAGTGGATTCTTTTGCAATACTTAGTGGAACAAACACTATTACTGGCAAAAATGATACGTCGAAAAAATTATACAATTCTGCAAATAGAGATGGCAACACAGGTAATTTAACACTTTACTCTCTTTCTTACGTGCATCTTGAACACAGCAATATTTGAAATTGAAACATGTATTCCTGCTTCACAATGTTATAGACATTACGCTTGCCAAAGAACACTTGCAGTACACCAACACAGATGTAGTAAAGCTACTCTAGTCTGAGATGAAGTAAAGACTAAAAATAACATCTGTAAGTCTAGTATGTTTTATTTATTTCCTAAAGACTAGTAACACACTTTTAATATTTTTAGGTATAAGTAATGCTTTTAATTTTCTGTACATTTAATTTTACATAGGTAAAGCCAATTTAAATAATGTATGTATTGCATTCATATTACAACAATAATTATTAATATATCTATGTACATCTTTAGCAAAAATGAATGGGCCCAATAATTGTATTCAACCCTTCGATACAAAAATTAAACTTTACGGATTAAGGTATTCCACAGAATAATAACTTTAGTGTTGTTCTGGGAGTTACTCATACGTATCTTAATCCTTAGTTTATGGAATTAGATACTTAATACTAAACATTACAACTTGTAGTCTGTAAGCAAAATATTAAGACGGTTTGTAAAACAAGAAGATAAAAGCGACGTAGCTATGTTATCAGCCTAAGGATTATGCAAAGATTTACTTACCTACGATTAATCTCTAGAATATAAAATTTTAGGCCTTTTTGAAAATTTTAAACTACCTTATTAAATTATCTATCTAGTTATAATCATAGACAAATAAACTAGTGTTAGTTGCAAATTAAATTAAGGTCAGGTGGGGCAAGTGCGCCGACGGGGTAAGTGCACCTGCCCTAAAAAAATCGAAAACTATTGATGTTATACAATTACCGCAATCTTATATCTATGCTACTAACTGAAATACAGTTCCTCTAAAAAACATAAATGGCTATGTTCATTTTAATACGATTTATTCGCCATTTTATTTTAAGTGTCATTTAGACCTGTAAACAGAGATGACCTCAAGAAAGATAACATCAAATATTTCAAGATATTTAACTTATTTCTGTAAACCAGTAAGTTGAATACATAGTTTAAACCTTTTATTTTAACTTCCTGCCTGAATTTTATTTATATATACTAAAATAATGGATTTTTTAGCAATGCGAAAAAATGTACCAAAAAATTGTCGAGTAGGGCAAGTGCGCCACAGTTAATAGTCGTATGGCGCACTTGCCCCTGATCCATATACAACCAACCTTTTTTGAGAATAAGTTTTACTAATATGAATTATTATTATTAAAATGTTATACTCAATAGCAGAATTTTTGTACTCAAGATATTTTGTTTTGAGCCGACTTAAATAAAAGGGCGTATTAGTTAATTCGTTTTTACAAAAGAAAAACTGAAATACCTTGGTCTAGAGCAACTTTACGTGAATAGGTTGCAACTGTTCGATCAGGCACGTTATCTGGGTATAATGCAGCTAAAACATATCAAATGTCATAAGGCCAAATTCTAAGTAATTGAGTTATAACGTATTCAAAATGTTAATTCCTACATTTTTGTATGTTTTTTTTTAGTTTTTAGAAATAAAATGGATTTTATATTAGGGCTACCATTTTTTTATTCCAACATATCCGCACACAAAATTCTAATATAGCAAAAATCTTATATAGCAAAAAAATATATAAAATGTTTTGAAGCCCTGATTTACATATATATGGCGCACTTACCCCGAATTTGATTTGACAGCCATATTTTGTTATAATATTGAGTGATTAAAAATTATCCAAGAGCAATGCGAGTAAAACTTATTTCTCTATGGACTAAAATGAGTGTTTTCTTTGTAATGTTTCATATTGGCGTTTTTTTTTACACAGGCGCACTTACCCCATTTCCGGAGGCAAGTGCGCCTATTACCATTTTTTTTTACTTTGAGCAAAATATTATTAATTTATGGTCCGATTTCCTTGAACGGCTATAGGTTGTCATCACAAAATACCAAATATTCCTCAATAAATAAAATTACATTCTTAAGTCTGCACAAAAAGAAATTATTTTGCATTGAATCCAGCTATGAAAATTTTATGGCGCACTTCCCCCGACTCACCTTATATGAAATGATTTGCATTATGAAATAAATGGGGTGGTCATTGTGGGGCAATGCCCTACCTTAATAATCAACTAAATTATACATAACTAATCTATCAAAACATATGGAGCAGCGGGTTTTTTATTTCATGATTTGGATTTTGGTCCCATAGTAAGTGTTATTCGTATTCATGAATGGAATAACCCCTTTTCGAGATTTAAGGAAATTTTGTTACAATCTGTATTAACAATTACGTATGTATTAACCTGACTCATTCACGTTCACAAGTCAAGAAAGCCAAAAATCGATTGACCAGATCAGATCTAGTCACATTTTACTTCCGCCCTAGCTGTAACCACAGCTGCCCTACCTTAAATTCAAGTCCAGCTACGGCCCCGCAAAACAGTTCATGCAAGCAACACCCGTTGACGAGTATGACGCATGTGCCAGCCATCGCATCCTCAACCATGTTGTAGGCAAGTGGCCGACCCGTCACACGACGCCGCCGCAGGTACAGACAGTTAGAGTATTTCATACCCAAGCCGCTTACAGTTGTATGTGCTTTAAGAACAGATCAATAATTTTAGTTAAATTTTCATCATGATATAAAAAAAAATCAATATCCACATTATAAACACATTCAAACAACAAAGGTGAATATGTATAGGAAATTACAGAAATATGTTTTTTTTTCTATATGTACTTAAGCACTAGCTTTTGTCAGCGGATCTGCCCACGTGAAAAAAAATTGGAATATTTTTTTACCCAGGTTAAAATGTAGCCTAAACTACTTACTCATGAGTAATGTAGCTTCCTATTACCTATTAGTGAAAATCGGTTTAGTAGTTTCTGACATTAGCGTATTCAAACAAACAAACGCTTCAGCTTCACCTTAAACCTTGCAGGATTAGATAACTCGTTTGTTCTACGACTTCTGTTAATTTGTTAGATTTTATGTTCATATAAGAATAAATATTTAATTTAATTTCCGTCTGAATATTATTAATTCTGTGCACATCGCGAAGATTAGGTAAACAAACCCGTGCGATTCGCGAGGTTGAAAGCGGGGCGGCGCGGCGGAGGTGGTTGACCTATTTAACCAGCGCCCAGCCGCCCGTCGTCTGGATTGATGCGTGCGCGCTATACCTACTTCCTTGTGTGCCACGATCTTTCGTCGCCGTATCTATCGATTGTACCTATGGATGTATTTATTAAATAATGAAAGTGAATAATACCTTTCTACCAATATTTGATATTAAAAAAAACTAAAGAATGATTACGTTAAACATTGTGATTTTGTTTAGATACCTAAATACATACCTACGTACGATTTATTTCTTTTAATTTAATTTCTATTAATTGTTTAATATCTAAGTCCTAAGTCTGGTAACGTATGAAGGGATTGTAGACTTAGTGAAAGTAAATATTGTCTACAAAGTACAAATCCTGCGTGCAATTGATATTAACTAGGTAATTATCTGGCGAAAAAAGTATTATTAATGATAACAAAAGCGCGCGCGAGTGTGCGGCATCCATTCTTTATTAATGAAACATAGATGTACAAATGTCACGACAGTACAATAAAAATTTGTTTTTTTTAATATATATTCAGTTATGTCAATACTCATACAACAAACATTGTTGTTTATGATCTTCGCTATCTAGTCCTGCGAGGTTGCTGGCGTCTTTCAAATAACCCTGTATATTAGTATAAATTATAAATTTCGAACAGATAGCCACTAAAAATACGGTAAGCGCGTCATTTTGTTGGGAGGAGCACTTTAGAATGGAAAATTTTCGTGTTGACGTACATAATATTCATTGGAAGCTGACTGGGTATAGGTAAGTATACAGAGGGTAGGTGAAGTAACTAGCTTCACAGGCGCAAAGTTATGTGACGTGCCCTGAAAATATGCTAAACTCTAACTTGGTTTGTATTTTATGCCAGATGACCTCGACGTGGCTACGTATTATGCCACAACGATGGGGATGGCTTTATCATGTGTACACTACAGATTTTTTCTAGTCGAGAACAGGTTAAACTATCTGATGAAGAAGATATAATAGTCTAAGAGCCCGTGAACCCCAGACCTTCGTTATTTTATAAAAGCTGAAAGTTTGTCAGCGTATGCTCCCAACACAGGCAAGAAAGATGGGCCATTATGAAGTTTAGTTGCTTTGGTAGTGGTTTCGTCAAATAATAAAGTGAGAGTTTTTGGTATTACCTTCAGAAAATTATTATAAATCACGTTATTCATTGACAGACACTTAACATAGTGGCAATCCCTTACCAGACACCCTTAATGTTGCAAGGGATTGCCACTATGTTAAGTGTCTGTCAATGAATAACGTAATTTTTAATAATTTTCTGAAGGTAATACTAAAAAATCTCACTTTATTATTTGACGAAACTAGATTGGTATTTTACACACCTTTAGTACCGTGTACCTGCCAAAGCCACTGTAACCCAAACTTCATAATGGCCCATCGTTCTTACCTGTGTTGGGAGCATGCGCTGACAAACTTATAGCTTTTATAAAATAACGAAGGTTCACGGGCTCTTGCTCTAAAGAGGCAAATAGAAAATTTGTATATTTGACTACGCTCTATGACATGAATGGGTTATCTTGATGTGGCAGTAAATCCAGCAGTACCTTGAAATTACCTGTGTATGTTAACTTATTTTTTTTTTAAATCTAAATGAAAAAAAAATCATGTACGATCAGCGCCAAATAAATATAAGCGTTGACAGGAAGAAAATCGATATTAGTTTATTATAATTCATACATTTTCTCTATCCGCGAATATATCTAATATTCATTTAAAGTTGATTGTACGCATACAAAAGACGTAAGTATAGCTTGATTAGGAACTTAAAATTTTGTGGAATATTAATGAAGGGTATAAGGAGAACCAATTCGTGTGTGCAATTAAGGTAGTGCACCGATAGCAAATTAGTAAATCTTATAGATAGCGCCCAAAAATATTAGATTAGAACATTAAAAAGGGAAAAAGGCTTCCTTTCCGTTCTGTTATAGTTGAGGTTTTATATATTACAATTTCATCTACTTCCATACATCAACTACACCAGTCATTAGAGATATACCTAATGGCGGCTGTACACTCACGTCGAGGGATGGGGAGCCTAGGCGAGCGCCAGAGTGTACAGGGCACACTCGTTCTGTCTCACGATGCCTCGCAGTCCCTCTTGGGCTCTCCATTCGGTGCCGGTTTTTTGAGCGCGATCAAAGGGCCTCGCTTCCCTCCGCGAGGCGACGCAAATGCATCACTGTATACTCTCGCAGGCTTTCCTATCGATGAGTCAAAAAAAAGAAGCTTTCGCTTATGGCAACGTCCAGAGGGCACATACGGGACATCAATGCTTCTTTGAAATCTGGTGCAGGGTGTGATGAAGTTGACAAACCAACTTGGTTTGCTTTCGAATGAATGAATTCGTTTTTGGGACATTTATACAAATGTAAAGGAACAGTAAACACTGTAAACCAAGTAACAGCTGCCGTAACCTGTAACGCGTCCATCTTCTCGGCGTTCGCAAAGCGTACTGAATAAAGGAGAGTGTACAAGGTCACGTTCGTCCCTCCACCTTACGCGCGAGAGCACTCGACGATACATCGCGAAAGCACTCGCATGAGAGTATACAGCCGCCATAAAATTTTTAAATTCACCACACTTCACTCCATTAACAATTGCTACAAATTCATGTTATACCCACTTGGTACGCTAGCGCTATTGTATTTGTGGGGAGTTTTTGAGTTGTAATTTACTGGTCACCGCTAGACATTTTTACAAATTTTTACCCATTTAAAATGGTGCTTCTTACCTTTACCCTCCATACGGTAATGATACCGTAAAATGGGGTGAAAGCATTTTTTTATCATAATTCCTACTCCACTTACCATCAGGTGCAGTGAGGTAACTATGCCGTGCACCTATGCAAGACTACCTGCAAATGGATTTAAATAGATTGTGCCTCCCTGAAGTCCCAACTCGGAATACTTTGATACTGAACCTAGAGCAAGCTACTATAGGTAGGTACTGTATATAATATGACAGGTAAGCGTGTTTTGAAATTGTTCCGTTATTTTTATTTGCTGAATATATCTACTTAGTAACTTAAAAAATACAACGTGAAGAGACCGCTGTTGATATTTGTACTTCAGTATGATGAGTGAAGTATTCAGATCCTCCCTCCTTCCACTAATTGGTAGGTATTCCTCACTTTCCTTTTTGGACGGCAAAGTATCCACGCTTCGTATGGTATTGTAGGTGATCAGAGATCCATTCGTTCATTTGTCGGAATATGATATAAAAAAGTAAGTAATTAATTTTGTGTTGAACATAAATCAAGGAGCCGTAGGACTATTAAAGAAAAATAATGTACTTAGATAGAAGTAAGAATGTAATTTATATATAAAATAAAATAATTAAGTAGGTATTAGTTAGTTATGAGGAAATTATTTTTAAAATATTATGTTACATTAAAGTATACAAATTCGGACTTCGAGACCTTACCGTTGTCGTCAATATGACTGCAGGCGGATTCTACAAAGCGCATGCTCCCAACCATACAGAATCAATAATATTTTTGCCGCACGCAAACTGTAGCTTTGCGTTCTTGCGTGAAACTTGTTTCTAGATCGTAGCTTTTCAGACTAGAAATCAGTGAATAATTGAATAGAGTTAAGATTTCAGTGTCGGCTGTCGGTGCAACGGCCGCGGCCGTGGCGGACAGTGAGAATTCGGCAGTGGCGGGGGGCGTCGGCCTCACCGTGAGTAGCAAGGTATGCTTTTCCTCTTTATTTAGCGAAACAAAACAAGAATACAAAAAAAGTAAACTAGCCAAAGATCTAAAACTATTACGAGAACATTCATACCTAGGTAGGAAGTACTTAATTACATAATACTTATAATGAATTGTAAGTAGGAATCTGTTGCTAGAACCAAAGGTGCAGCGATAGAATATCAATGAATATATCTCCATGAGGAGGTATTATGGAATGATTAAATGATGAAACAAGTGAGAACTTCTTTTAATAAAATAATTCATTTGATTCAATAGTATTTGAATTTCGAAAGTATCATGATTGTGGGTCGAACGTACCTCAGAGTTCCTGGACGCCCTTTCTCCATGCCTACACCACAGAACAAAACAATATATAAGTAGGTATAGTTTACATATTGAATAACATTATATTTTTGTAACCGTCAATTTGTTACATAATGTGATATATTTTCTTTTCCTCGGACTGATAATTCACACATACTAATCGCAGGTATATCCAAGCCCGGGGGCGGCCCGCGGCGTGTGGGCCCTGCCGCAGCCGCCCCCATGCACGATGGCCGCAGAGGAGGCTTTGCCCCCTTGCTCGCCTATATCACCCGAGGCACCGGCCGCTCCGCCTCGGACTATTACAAGTCTCCACCAACAATCTGATTTACACCAACTGATTTTTGAAGCTGTTCGGTCAGGGTGAGAAAAATTTTAGTTTCGCAAGTTATCTATCCTAACTAATCTGATATCATAGTGTTTTAACAACCAGAAGAACCAATGCTACATTTTGACTATTATGTATTTTCTTGTTATTTATATTTTCAGTGAAGTGTCGGAAATCGAGCGTCTCGTTGAGAAACTTGGCGTCGAAGTCTTAAGTGCTCGCGATCAGCATGGTTACACGCCAGCTCATTGGGCGGCATTGGATGGTAGCGTTGCCGTGATGCGGTACCTTGTTGAAAGAGGAGCTCCAATCGACTTATCTTGCCTTGGTACACAGGTAAACCTAAAATAAGTGGTCAAATACGAACATATCGATGATTATTATAGATATTGAAATATAAAAATATATATTTAATGCTTACGATTTGTTTTTAGGGTCCACGGCCAATACATTGGGCTTGTCGGAAAGGACACGCTTCTATAGTTCAAGTACTACTACAGTCGGGGGTTGCAGTAAACGCAGCGGATTTTAAAGGTAAATCCCATTAAGATTCATTTGTGTTTTATGACAAAATACTTTAAAAATAAAATGTATTAATAAAGATCTTTGTTTCAGGTCTGACTCCTCTTATGACAGCATGCATGTACGGTAAAACAGCAACTGCAGCGTATCTTCTCGGAATGGGTGCAGCTACAAGGCTCTCCGATATCAATGGCGACACGGCATTGCATTGGGCGGCATACAAAGGACATGCTGATTTAGTCCGCCTTTTGATTTATTCTGGAGTTCCATTACATTGCAGAGATAACTTTGGATCGACTCCTTTACATTTGGCATGTCTGTCTGGTAATTTAACGTGCGTCAGATTGCTTTGTGAAAAGGTGCGTAGTACAATACGTAGCACAATATTAGTAATCCTAATATCAATATTAGGTAATGTTATTTTCAATCTATGGAATATAAAATGTCTATAATGTTTCAGGTTAAAGCTGAGCTGGAACCACGCGACAAGAATGGAAAAACTCCTCTCATGCTTGCTCAAAGCCACAGACACTTGGAGGTGGTCAAACTGTTACAAAAAGAAATGAAACGGAAAGCGCACTGGATTCCACCACTCTCTGAACTCTGGGCTGTGGTGTTCGGAGGCGCTGGAGATTCCAAAGGACCCCTGTTATTTTTCCTAATATCGGTGTTATTATGGGGATATCCTATGTACGTGTTACGATGCGTGTCATTAACATGGAATACTTTACGACTTTCACACTATTGCTTTCTCTACTGGAATGCTATTATGTGGATAAGCTGGATTATAGCTAATCGCCGCGATCCAGGTTACATTCCACAGAACTCGGAAACCTACTACAGGGCCATAAGACAAATACCGTATTATGACAAGTGGAAGAAGAGAAATGTTATACTTTCACGGCTTTGTCACACTTGCCGATGTCTTCGACCACTCAGGTACGTATAGTTCTGTCAAATTATTTGGACTTTATATCGGGAAAAACTTACACGTCAGATAAGCCACGAGTAACATCTAGTATTATATACCCTTTAAAAATTCGCGTGACATTGTATTTGTTATCACGTTATTAAACATCGCATTTGAATAATATACCGTTTGTCCGGATGAAAGTTTTTGTGGCTAAGATTTCACTTTTAAATATTATGCAGATTAATTTTATCGCACCGTAACTAACAAAATGTAACAGCAAGTCACGCAACCACATTTTTTTATTAATGGTTTAAGGATAAAGTTTTGTTAAACTAAGATTTACCTTACTACCTACTTATGTCTGTAACATTAGGGGCGCCACAGGATTTAACAAAAATATAGTTGTGTTAAAAAATAATCGCCAGAAAAAGGCATGCCCAAAAAAGTTTCACTTATACCTAAGGCCGGCCCTGATCCATTGCATTTATACCGAACAGTGTACAAAGAGGCAGTGAATTAAAATGTAATGTTCTTTTACAGAGCTAAACATTGCCGCATCTGCAAGCGCTGTGTGGCTTATTTCGATCACCACTGCCCTTTTATTTACAACTGCGTTGGAGTTCGAAACAGAATGTGGTTTTTCCTGTTTGTGATGAGTGTCGCTATCAATTGCACTCTTTCCATCTACTTCGCATGCTACTGCCTTTTGCTGGAAGGTTTCGGACTTCTTTATGTATTGGGATTGCTGGAAGCGATTACATTTTGCGCTTTAGGCTGGATTTTAACATGTACTTCAGTAAGTATTTGATTAATATTCATAAAATTTTAAATGCTAAGTAGAATTTATTACATGAATAAGCTACATACTTATTTTATATCGCGTTATTATATCGATTTACTTCAGTGACAGTGCGGAATTTAGGCTATCAAAACGATGAAGTCATGGGTTAGATCACCTGATTAGGCAAATAAAATTTGTATGTACTTTCCTACCTATCTTATTTTTGACTAGAAAAAAAAACCGAGTTGCTGGAAACTGTACCTATTGTGTACTAACTCGCTTAATCCAGCCTTAACCTTATAAATATTTTACATTTGTTTAGATCACACACACACACGCACACACACACACACACACACGCACACGCGCACACACACACACGCACACACACTCACACTCTCACGCCTTTTATGCTCAAAGAGAAAAGGTAGATAAAGCCGGTGCTATAGCACACATTTCTCGACGTGGTTTTTCCGTCCCATGTTGTGATAGGGGGTGAGCCTATTCCCATATCGATCACAAATTCCAAACTCCGAGCAGATATTGAATGGAACAAAATTACCCTTTGCCCGCACCGGGAACCGAACCAGAAAGCGCACTGCAGTCGTACCGTAATACAACTACGCCACCGAGGCATATACCAAGCTAAATACCTATTAAAACCGTAGCGTTGTGTTGATTAACAATTATATTAAACAATCTTGATAAAAAAACATATTTTTTTTGCAGATTTTACACGCATGTATGAACTTGACTACTAATGAAATGTTCAATTACAAGAGATATCCTTATCTGAGGGATAAAAGGGGCCGATATCAAAATCCGTTTTCTAGAGGCCCGATTATGAATTTAATCGAGTTTTTTGTCTGCCTGCCTGATAAATGCGATGAACAGGATATTTTCCATGAAGAAAGCATATGATATGAAAATATGCTATGACAAAGCGACGCAAGCTTGACTAGAAAAAGAACTCAAGGCGACACTAAACCACCATTACCAACTTGAATTATATTATTAATATTTAAAAAAATAATGATATGAAAAATTTAATCCAGCTATTGTTAATTAACGCTCTTGAAATAAAACATTGCATTATCAATTAAAGATATATTATATAGGCCTACACGCAGTTCAAATATTTACTTGTGGCCCTGAGTATGTCTGCCAGTTGTTACAGCATTTGAGGGTACCTACTTATGTAAGAAATAAATAAATACAATTATGTGTCGAATAAGGCTTCCGCAGGGTTTTAAACCATGGATTGCCCAAATGGTCCAGATGGACCCCCAGGGTTCCACGGGAGACTTGATGGAGGTCTACGTTGGCCTGACTAAGATATGGGGGTCCACAATTCGAAAGCGAAGATCTACGAAAATATATCTGGTTGGATAGTAAAGCACTAAAATGTTGGCTTGACTTCACTTATCAATGTAGGCAGATAATATTGATAGGGGTCGTAACAGGCACGGATCCAGATGCCCTTCGCGATGGCTGGGCAGCAGTTGTAACGCCCTTTCTCTGATAATTATAATTCAGAGTATGGCTATATTCTTGTATAATTAGCATTATTTTGATGTAAGTACAGTGTAAATAGGTATATATTTTACTTAGATACCTATACGTTTGATTGAACTACCAAGATCAATCAGGTTTCAAGAATTTTCCATTAGCGGTGTTACACTTGAATGCTAGATTATGCTTAACATCAAACACAATTTATGGTATTTGACAATTTTTGTTCAATAAAAATATTTAAACATTGTTTATTTATTATCTGGTTCTATCCATTCCAAAAAATCCATCATAGTGCTGTTCCGCACTTTATAATAAAATAGCACATATATTACAATTATCTACAGTAGACCTCTCTATTATAATTAACCAGCCATTTATGAAAAAATAAAAAGTGTCTAGAATTGAATAATTTCTATAAGTTGTTCCAATATTTCGACGTAGATATAAAAATTCACAAATAAAAATCAACAGAGGGGCAGCAGTTTGTTATACACAGTGACTTTACAATCGTTTTAAAACAAAAATGTGGTTACTTAGAACTTACTTGTGGTTATTGGTAGGACCAAAATAATTGTGAATTTATTGTACTGTTGATAATTAAAATAGTTTTTGATATTATTTTTCACTCATTCGAGTTTGATAATGATAGTAACTTCACGACAACTATTCATAGTTATGAATTGCACCAATCGCAGTGATTACAGTAGTACGTGAGATTTAGTTGCATATTACCACGAGTTCTTATTAATTGTTCGTGAACATTACATAATTTTAATGTTTATAAAAACATATTTTTATTAAATTGATATTTTTTTAAACTCTCTTATTGATACAGAATTTAAGTTTCGGTTCCAAAACGACTATAAAATCACGATGTATATTTGGAGATAAATAAAACACCATTATATTCATCAGTGTGTTATAATTGAAAATAGTGTGAGAACTATGTTTAAATATAATTTTATGTGAACATATCTAACACTTTAATGTGCAGCGAGGAAAACGTCTACATGAAAATCATTCGGAAACCTACGCGACATATCAACTCTACTAAACGACGGCATTCCATCTTTTATTGCCTATAAAATAAGCAACCATTTACCATCTAAATATCACATCAATCCTTCAGTCACAGCAAACCTTGAACATGAATATTCTGCCTACTCTCCTAGAAAACAATGTAACGTTAATGATTGCGTTTGTTCGCATGTAAAAAAACAATAAATATTATAAAGCAATTGCCACAATTATACAAAAATAACAGCAAGTGTTTTAACGTTAGCTATAGCAAACGAATATACTAATAAATAATTCAAATAGCTTACACAAAAGCGATAAGTAAGTTAACAAGACTAAAGCTTTGGTCAAACAGGGGACTGGGCGCGACATAACCATTGTATTGTAGTTCCTACAGCACGGGCCAACAGCCGTCGCGTTTGGCGCTCGGCTACAGAGGGTCAAGCGTCGACCCCCCCCCCCGACACTCCGCTATTGGATGATATCTTTACCTAGACTTAACATAAATAAGTGGAACATAATACTGACGTGCTTTTATGTCTGTATCACATACAGTTACTGACCAACTTTTAAAGTTTTAAATATATATTTTTTTTCAATCTTTGTGCAACTCATGAGCGATAGAAGGAACGAATAAGCATACTACTAGAACGTGTAGTTAACCGTATTCCGGAATTACTGGTGAGCAGTACTTAATGCTTAACATAGTTGTGCCAATGGTATGCAACATGCGCACACGCACTCAGTACACCGTCCCTTTCTACTTCCTCGCTTGTAGCTATATACGTCGCTTGTAGCTATACAACTCAGACATACAAAATGGATTGACCTTTTTCTATCCAACTAAAAAGTGCGTACTGGACGAGTGCGAAAGATATGGCAATCGTGCGGCCAATTCTTGTCCAATTCTAGAATTCGGATAGGTCTACGTCATAAGTTTACGGGAGACGATAAGTTGCGCATACCCGCACTTATACAAAGTGATCAATTTGGTGAGTGCATTACTCGAAACATTTTCTATGTCTGTGTGTTACCACAATATTAGTATTATAAACGTTGACATTTAGAAATTAAACATCGACTAAGTAAAATATAACATAGTGGTCTTTTACAAGGCAAAGTTGAAATTCGTTTAAAAACCACGAAATTCTTATTAAGACCATAACTTTGACTCAGTTGGAGTCTGTTTTATAAATATCAACCTAAGACCTATTTATAATATAAGGCCAAACAATCAGATATTTTTGTAAATCTTACTCAAACCCACAGGCAAAATACTTTCTAGTTTTATTCCGTATGGACTTCATAAAATAGCTACAGAAAACGTTTAACGTTATAGTTAGTACACATTGAATATAATATACATAGTATTACATATGGTCATTTCAGAGCATAGTAATATTGTTCATCTATACATATTATAGAATGATGTCTCCTTTTCTGTCTGTCTGAAAGTATAGATTTTTTTTCAAAAATCTAATGAACTGATTTTTATGAAATTTGGTATAGAAATAGTTTAAGATGCTCAAAAAGCTACTTTCTATCACGGGGAAATATATGGGGCATTCCACGTGAAGCGGGCACGAAAAAAAACTCGATGTCTCAGATTTTCGTAATATTTGATTATGTTATACCTGTATATGTCCTCGATCCAGATACAAAATATTATTAAAGTATAAAGCCTGGTAAGCGAGTTAAAGGACTTTTAAGTTTTGACTGGCCGGCTGGTACACGCCACTTCGAATCCAATTATCAAGTTTTTAAATGTTACAATAAAATAAATAAAGCAATGAAATAAATACTTCATTTATTGAGCTTTTTTATTGTATTTTTGGAAATTGAAAAATGTTTTTTTTTCTTTGAAAAAAATATGTTTGAAAGTTTCAAACTTGAATTTCACAAAGTTGGCATATTTGTATTTTTTTTATTTTTTTTCTAAAAATAGCTACTATTGTATAGATAATCTCTGCGAAGTTTCATAATGGGCTGAGAAGTAGTTTAGGAGCTAGACCGATTACAGTGCCGAAGCGCGGTGGTCGCCAGAAAGAGCGAAGTAGTAAAAACTTTCAATTAAACTAAATACTTTCGATTAGACTATTTTATCATGTTTTGCATCGCTCTAACGATTCAATTACATCTAATTATAATATAAAAAATTATATTTATATTACTGACGGTGCACAACAATATTTTAAAAAGATTTAATTGTATTAACTTGTTATATTTCAAACAGGATTGTGGTAAAGATGCAGAATTTCATTTTCGTGCCACTTCACATGGCAGAAGGGCAATTTGACGGTCTCAGTGGTAACCTAAAACGCCTGGAGACACAGGCTAGTTTACATAACGCATCAAACAAAAGCCTTCACGATACCCGACCGCTTATACATATAGGCTAGAACATCAATGCCACAAACTCATATTTATTATTACTACTACTATTTATTATTATTATTCATATATATTTTAATGTTTCAAACTTGTATTTCACAAAGTTGGCATATTTATATAATAACGTTTTTCTACTAAAATAGCCAATATTGTATATAGATTATCCTTGCCAAGTTTCAAATGTTGTTGTACACCGTCAGTAATATAAATATATTTTTTTATATTATAATCAGATGTAATTGAATCGTTAGAGCGATGCAAAACATGATAAAATAGTCTAATCGAAAGTATTTAGTTTAATTGAAAGTTTTACTACTTCGCTCTTTCTGGCGACCACCGCGCTTCGGCACTGTAATCGGTCTAGCTCCTAAACTACTTCTCAGCCCATTATGAAACTTCGCAGGAATTATCTATACAATAGGAGCTATTTTTAGAAAAAAATAAAAAAATATAAATATGCCAACTTTGTGAAATTCAAGTTTGAAACTTTCAAACATATTTTTTCAAAGAAAAAACATTTTTCAATTTCCAAAAATACAATACAAAAGCTCATTAAATGAAGTATTTATTTCATTGCTTTATTTATTTTATTGTAACATTTAAAAACTTGATAATTGGATTCGAAGTGGCGTATACCAGCCGGCCAGTCAATACTTCAAAGTCCTTTAACTCGCTTACCAGGCTTTACACTTTAATAATATTTTGTATCTGGATCGAGGACATATACAGGTATAACATAATCAAATATTACGAAAATCTGAGACATCGAGTTTTTTTTCGTGCCCGCTTCACGTGGAATGACCCATATAACGGTACTTTATCCCGGAGAACTTATTCACGTGGGGGAAGCCGCGAGTAAAATCATCTTCATCATACAAAATACATGTGAATGCAAAAGGAACGTTTTTAACATAATAATCATATCGATAACTAACCAAATAAATTATATCTTGTTTAAAAAACAAGGGTCACAAATAATAGGAACATTCGCGGAGTTTTAAAATAAATCAGACTTTTCTTATGGAGAATATTGTTACGTCGCGTGTCGCAATGTGATTAAAAAGTGGAGCTTTTAGCGATGCACAACAAACATACTGGGTGACGATTTCACTTATTGTAACCACTATTTTATATAAAAGCGTAAACGATATATTCATAACTTTGTTTATTGGTAAGTGCACCAGATATTACAAATTAGAAAAATTAACAGCAACTTGATACACATAAATACTTAATATCAAGCCTTGTAAATTCAAACGTAGTCTTTGCCGTAATCAGTTATAATGGCAAATAAATATTTTAGCGACTCTTTAAAGATTTTAGGCATAGCAAAGTCACCATCATTTCATAGATAAAAGACTAATTCGTTTTAATGAGCACAAGATACTGTGCGTATATAGTGTTAACCACCTTATTTTATCCATAGCTTTTCATAAACCAAATAAATTTTGTATAATCACTTTTGGAATTATTGAATTTCGGAAACAGCTATGTGAAGAGATTATTATTCCGAGTTTTTTAATATTACGGACTTATACATAATATGTGTCATTGATTAGGTGTTAGTCGCTTATAAGCCTGTGAGGTATCATTTCCTTAAAGTTTGCAGAAATCAATATAACTTAGTCATCTTTCGGATTAATACGAATAGCCGCATTGACTTCCTCTTTGTCGTGGTCTTTGTCGCCCCAGCCCCACAAGTGGTGCGAGCCGTCTCCTGTTCGCTGCACTCTCTGTTGTATGATCTCATCCGAAACCGTCTTCAGATCGTAAGCCCAGCCGATTTTCGCGAAGAAATTAATGAAATTTGTGGTGAAATTGAGCCTGTTGTTTCCGAGTTCGGCAGTTTTGTAGTCCCACGGGAACGTGTGATGATAGTTGTGGAATCCTTCCCCGAGAGCGAACATCGAAACTGAGATATTTTCGGATGGCTTGATACTCTTGTCGTAAGGTTTGTCGCCCCACTTGTGCGCTGCCGAGTTCACCAGCCAGGTCACGTTCAAGATGAACGCGTAGCGGAACAACGCCGCCACAAAGAATGCGTTAACCCAAGACTCGCCCCACAAATACACTGGAATCACCGTGGGCATGACGAAGCAGGTGATAGGCATCAGTATCAGATAATACCTAGAAACAATATATTACAAAATTAGTACATACTAAAAAAAGCTGCTGTTATCTGGTGGGATAAGACAGCACTTTCCATGTATTTTTTCAATAGATAGTTTACCTGTTAATTTAAAGTATTTAAGTACTCTAAAAATATGTGGGGGGATTTCTTTGTTTAAATGCGCTAAATGGATGAAAAAAAAAATCATCATCGTTTTTAAATAAACACTTGAGTCAGCCAGCTCATCAACTATGTTAACTGTTACACTATAAAAATTGTAATAGAGTTGTAACTTACTTTTTTTGGAATCTGAGTATGGGATCAGCATACAAGTCACTTAGGTCCAACCCCTTGCCTTTCCTCTTCAGCTCGGGATGTTTTCTGACAAGAAGCCAGCCGATATGCGAAAAGAAAAATCCTCGGGTCGCGTTGTGTGGATCCGCATCAGTCTCCGAGTATTTATGGTGCATGCGATGGTCACGTGCCCAATCTATTGCGGAATCCTATAATATGAAACAGTACATAATTGTTATATGTGTCAATTTTTTAAGACTATAGCAACTGAATTTGGGGCCCGATAATAAGAACGGGAGTCGTAAATGCTTCGACGGATGCAACAAATGAAATAGGTAATAAAGGAGTTTTGTTGCTACTTTTTAAAATCTCAAATTTAATAATACTTAATGTCGAAATAGACGCGCCTTAAAATTGCTATATATCTTCGTATTCAAAGGGACTACACTGTTAATACACACTCATCGACCAGCCATCAGCCAGCCTACAACTCATTATGAGAATGGTTGAGCACCTTCTCGATGCGCCTAACGCTAGGTGATTGCTAGACTTAAAATATCTCGGGATAAAATATATATCTTGGACATAATTTCCTCATCGTTCCATAAAGACACAACTTTTACTTGAAGAGCTTGTGTCGAAATTGATGCATTTACTATAATGATTACAAACGCCTACGCCTATACGCATATAAAGAATTTTAAATGGCTTGAGACGAAACGATTCTAGTTGGCTCAATCTGTGTCATAATAAAATATCATAATATTTTTAGTGTGTCTTGTTGGTATATATATTATGCATACATATTGTTTATTTAACGCGATACGCTTTATCAGACCACAGCTGCGATAAGATTACAACGGTAATATATAAAGTGGAATCGTGTTATGTTTTCACCATACTTCGTGGATTAGGAAACACGATTCTAAATTGCAGATTTTGATTGCACTCAACGATCAAGTTTTAGTGTTATCCGATCGGATGTTGTTTCGGAATCTAAGACTCATTGATTACAAGCAGTCGTATTCAAACATTTTTTATGCGGGCCAGAACGTAAATCCATGACCTACTTCTGTGTCAAAAACGTAATTAAAATATAGTTGTATTTATTTTGATAAAAAGCATACACAATTGACAAAATAACTTTATTCTAATAGAGTTAATATATAGCTCAAATGATCTTGGCTAAAAAGCTTTAGTTATATTGAGATTTTTGAAGTGAGATCAGTCAGATTAGTCACAATTGCGAAGACTCAGCGGGCCGCACGCAAAGGCTCGGCGGACCCCAGGTTTAAATAGCGTAGGTGATTTTAAGGACCTATTACCCAGATATATTCACAAATTTTATTCTTATTATTAATTGACAAAGTGAAGATTATCTAATAAGGATTTGGTACACATATTTTAATATATTTTCTTAAATTGTTATACATTTTAATATAATATATTGTGTTTAACACTGTCTAAATTGGTAGATTATAGGCATTTAAAAAGTAATTTTCAGTTCTTTTATGATTCGTTATTAATTAGGTATTGCAAGAAAAATATTTATTTCGCAAGATCTGCCAAACTTTTTCCAATTAGTATTGCTATATTGCGACAGAATTAGCAACAGAATTCGGAATATTCTTGCAACTACGATTTGGCGATATTATGCATCGTAGCTAACATTACCCTTGATATACTGAGAAAAAATAAAAAACTCTCACCTGAAATGCCATAGTGTTGAATACGACCAAAATAAGTCGTAACGGCCATTTCGCTTTATATGATTTGTGCGCCCACAGTCGATGAGCCCCCGCCGTTATGCCAAGTCCCGACATAACATAAAGCAAATAAGCTGGAAATAAAAGGACATTAAGCTATTACTACAAAATTTATGAGTGATATTTCTTACTAGCAAATACAGGGAATTCTAGTTATAAAATAGCTTTTGCGAGTTTTCCGGGATAAAAGTACTGCTATATATTTTCCCGGTATAGAAAGAAGCCTACATTCTTCTGAGGGGTCAAACTGTCTCCATACTAAATTTTAAAACAAGGAATAAATTTTCCCTGTTTTTGCTACATTTTTCATTGATGCTCCTCTCATATTGATGATAGCGTGATGTTATATAGCCTATAGCCTTCCTCGATAAATGGGATATACAACACTAAAAAATGTTTTCCATTTGTACCAGTAGGTCCTGAGATTAGGGTGTCGAAACAAACAAACTTTTCAGCTTTATATAATAGTATAGAGTATAGATAGATAATTATCTAAATAAGTTTGTTGGGCTTAGATGGATCCATAATATTATCCTTCATGTTATTATGAAAATAATGTATGATAAATTATTTTGGAAGGTGACATTGAAAATCTGATATCACCTATCTGGTAAAGATAACAACCCAGCACAGATATGTCAATCGTTTACCGAATATAATGATTAGTCAGTGATAGCTATAACTTTTTTCCTTTACCAGACATTGCTATTGTCTATATTATAATATTACGATAATATAGTACTGAGTATTTGTTTACATATTTCATAAACCTGAAAATAAGTCTTCTTGCATGTAAACCATATTTTTAAATTGGAGATCCCAGCATTTAAGAATAATTTTTATTGAACCTATCTCATTAGTTTCATAAATCATCAACTGATAATTTTATACAATAACTTCTCACCAAATTTCTAGTTGCTAAACTCTAGTAAGATAAAGTGGATATGTTTATAAAACAAAAGAACATTTAAGTCTATTCTTAAATCTTAACCCATGTATAATAGCCAAGTATTATATTGGTTTTAGTTCATATTTTTCTAAAGATTATTTATATAATTTTCAACAAGACTTTCATGTAGAGATGATTTGTAAGACAATGGTAAATTTTAAATAATAATTGATCAAAATTATCATCAATGTTTGCCCTTGGGATTTGAACCTGCGGACATTCGTCTCGGCAGTCCGTTCCACAACCAACTAGGCTATCGCCGCTTATCAAGGGCACACACCTCTAATTTTTCTAAAAAATTATGTGTGTATTCTTTGTGAATTATCGCTTGCTTTAACGGTGAAGGAAAACATCGTGAGAAAACCTGCATACCTGAGAAGTTCTCTATAGGAATTTCGAGGGTGTGTGGAGTCTACCAATCCGCACTAGGCCAGCGTGGTGGACTAAGGCCTAATCCCTCTCAGTAGTAGAGGAGGCCCGTGCTCAGCAGTGGGCAAGTATATAATACAGGGCTGATATTTTTATTATTATTATATCATCAATGTTTACTATGGTTGCCTTCAGTTCCTAATAGATGATAATATACCATAAATCATACTTATTCATTTACTTATTAACAAACTGTTATACTTATACTGGGATACAAATAAATGTTATGAGATTTAGATGTTTTTAATTTTACTTGCATACTACATTTTTTATTGTTATATTTTATTTGAAAAAAGAAATGTTTTTTGTTTTTTACTATTGCTAACTAAATTTAACGTGTAACTGATTACTTACCAAAAATATCTGTTTGCCATTTTGCATGGACTAAGAAGAGGTATCCGCCATACAATGCCGCAATGTGAAGATATGCAAAAAGTATAATGTTTCTCCACACTAACTGTTTAGGGCGATTGTCAGCTTGCTGCACTGGAGTTGAAGAGAGAGCCAAATCTGGTGTTGCTGCATCACTTTCAAAGAGCACGCCATTGGCGTCTGATGTGTATGGAGGCATTGTGATTTACTCGTAATCTAGAATTTTAAAAACTTATTTACACTCACGAACCTAGGCACAATCACAATATAGTTTATTTTTAGACACTTTAATAGACCAACACTCGCATACCTCACTACGAAAACTAAGACATGTAATCAAAGAAAATTATAATATAGGTAGGTATCTATAGTATCCAATCCAATTAATTTTATGATAGCCTATAGTGTAGTACATATATATCGATGCCTATAGGTATACATAAAATATTTAAAATTTGATATCTAACTGTGCTCAGTGCTGTCAATACCAACTTAATTTTTAAAATAGTGGTCAAAAAGAATTTAATGTAATGCTAGGAAATAGTTATATATCGATGTTATATTCTCTTTGAACTTTAATATTCTCATTCTTATAAACTACATACATTAAAATCTCAAACAGTATCAACGTCTTTATCCGTAGTATTTATTATGTACGTATTTTTATTTTTATAAATTGTATACCCGTGCTTCCTCGGCCGCGTCTCAGCGAAGAGTACGGAATGACAATCCGAAATAGAAAAATATATGAAGGAATTCTATTGTGATTACATCTTTTTTCTTGTCCCTAACCCAAATGAAATAATTAAATAAATAATTACAGGTATTAGGTACTGTGTTAATATACATAAAATAAAGCAAACACTTAATTTACATTTGAATAATCATTTATGAATTTTATAATATGTATTGGTTTTATACTATTAAACTTATAATAATGATTTCCACGTGTTAAAAATAATTTAAAACAAGGTTAATTTATGTCATTCATTTATTTAGGTCATGGAGTTATTATAATAGATTTCTTTTTTGTAAATCGACGGGTCCCAAGAACAAAATCGCATGGAAAAATCAGACGAAATTGATTTTATTACAGATTTGTATTTAACAACCTGAGAACTACACGAAGGTGTAATAATTTTTTTTAATCACATCTATACTGTTTAAGAAAGTTCCTTAAACCTTATTGTTAAACGCTCTTTTTACAGTAAACATTATATTAGCAAAATAATTACAGAATACAATTCAATTCAATTCAATTTTTAAATTGTGGCTCCATCGTTGGCAGACGATGATTTTGCCAATGTCAAAGTTGAAAGTAGGAAAAGTTACGGTAAATTTTTATGGGTCTAATATTATCTATGACTGTTGAGCGGTAAATAAAGCAATGGCAATACAAAATAATCAAAAAACACATTATACGTAAATTCAGAATAAGAATATTATGAATGTATAAAAATATTGAATTCGAAATATAAGAAAATACATACAGTACAAAACAGAGATAAAGAAATAAATTAAGGAGAATATAAAAACAAGTATCAAAAATCATAATCGGATATTATTAATTTTTAAAAATTTATAGAGGACTTTAATAAAAGGGGAATGGACTAAAGTTAAGACAAAGGGAATATTAATTGGGCGGGGGATGTCTGCAGGGAGAAGGTCATAGAGGGGGATTAATAGTTTAGGACAGAAAAAAAATATATGTTCCAAGGAACCCTCGTCCAAGCCACACTCGCACAAGGAGTGATCTTTCACACGAATTTTGGCTAAAAAAATTGGCGTGCAGACAAAACCGAGACGCAGACGAATGATCACAGATGTGATTAGTTTATCAGAAAAATTCTTCCTTCTAAACCAGCATTTTGGAGAAATTGAAGGTTGAATGAAACCGAAATATTTTCCTTTAGTCTGTCTTGATCTTTGCCATATAGTATCCCATGTTTTAAACATATTCGGTTTAGCTAGGCAACGAAGATCTCGTGGAAAACAGGCATTGTATGATTCATCACCCCAATGACAGGCCGCCTTGGCAATAGAATCCACGGTTACATTACCCGGAATACCAGAGTGACTGGGAATCCATGCCAAAGCCACATTTATTCCTAAAGTATGACATTTGTAAAGAAGTTCTTTAATTTGAAGGGATAGAAGAAAATTGTTACGGGATCGAAAATACGATTTTGATAAATCCATAAGACAACTTAGGGAGTCTGAAAGTATAATTGTTTTGTTTAAATTGTGGGAGAGTACATATGAAACAGCCTCAAAAAGCGCAATGGCTTCCCCCTGGAAAAAACTGAACAGAATTGAGAACAGCGGAAGTTTAGAATAATTTTGAATTTAGGGATCCATACTGCAACACCAACACGGCCATTTTCAGAAGATTTAGATGCATCGGTATAAATAGAAAGCCAGTCAGGCCAATCCCTGTCTAAAATATAATTGAGTTTAGCATCAGCTCCAGGGTCGTTTTTATGAATATTGAAATTAAGACAGATATTAGGTTGAAAAACTAAGGCTTCATAAGGAATTTCAAAAAGAGGGTTAATTTTAGATTGAACAATAGGAGTACGCATACTAAGGAATTGATTGAAACTGTTAATAATAAGAGGTAAATCCTTATGGGACCAATATGAAGAAGTAAGAGTCAGATGTGATAGAGAGCGTAGAAGAGGGAGTAGAGGATGGGATTTATACTGTATAATATTAAAAAAAAACCTGTCTGATAGAAATTGACGACGCAAATGAAGAGGAGGTTCCACACACTCCACCTGCATGGCATTAATTGGAGAGCATTTCATAGCCCCGGTAATAATTCGCAAGCATTTGGCCTGGACTAAATCTAATTTGGCCATGGCAATTTTATTACATGGTTCCAAAATGGGAGAACCATAATCAAAATGACTTCTAACAATGGCGTTGTACAGAATTCTTTGACTGGAAGGATGAGAACCCCAGCGGACACCAGAGAGGGCACGAAGGACATTAACACCCTTTTCTGATTTTTTTAAAATATATTCAATATGATAAAGACCGGATAATTTTGAATCCAGAATAATCCCAAGAAACTTTACTTTTTCCAAAATCATAATGCGATTCTTTTCCACAAACAGATTTATAGAAGGTGTAGATCGTTTGCGCGAAAATATGATAGCATTACATTTGGGCACCGATAGGCTCAAGCCATGATCACCCAACCACTCATTTAGGTAATGCAAAGCGGAATTTAATGGATTAACAGCATCAATCACAGACGGAGCACTGCAATAAAGGGCAATATCATCAGCATATTGTAAAATCTTGCAAAAACTATTTACTGAGGAGTCCAAATCGCTAGTGTATAAATTGTATAAGATAGGACTCAAAACGGAACCCTGAGGAAGACCTTTCCAAACAAGCCGAGGGGAAGAAACGAAATTTTGATGACGCACTACAACCGAGCGCTCCATAAGAAGAGTAAATATGAAATTGACTAATCTCGCAGGAAAGCTAAGATGTAGCATCTTCAGCCTAAGTAGCGGAAGTTGGACATTGTCATAAGCAGACGCCACATCTAAAAATACTCCTATAACACTTTCATTTTTTGAAAAAGCAATACGAACATCTGTCATCAAAATGCTTAAGCTGTCTAATGTACCCATCCCTTTTCTAAAACCAAATTGAGATTTAGGAAGAATGCCTTTGGATTCTATAATCCACTCGAGTCGATTTTTTATAAGATTTTCCATGATCTTACCTAGAACTGAGGACAAGGCAATTGGTCTATAGGAAGATGAACAGTTAGAGTCTTTTCCAGGTTTTAAAATGGGAAGAATAATTTGAGATTTCCAGGATTCTGGAATAATACCGCTAATAAAAAAAGAATTGATTAGATTAAGGAAATACTCCTTACAGGTTGAAGAAGATTTACAGATGAAAGAATAGGGTATCCCATCCACACCCGGGGCAGAGTCCTGGAGATGGTCCAGAGCACAGGAAAGTTCAGAGAAAGAGAACAAACCATCAAATTTATCTAAGGAAGGACCGGATGATATATTCATCGAGATAAAACAATTATAATTTGGGACAAATGGAGGAGCCAAGTTATTAAAAAAATCATCCAGCCACATGCTAGAATCATTGGAAGAGATCATGGGAGAATGGTCATCATAAGCCCTGCGAAAAGCTTTGATTTTCTTCCAGACCAACGAAGCGGGTGAGCGAGGTGATAATGATTCACAAAAATTTAACCAACCTAATCTCTTCTTCTTAGCTAGCAGACGGCAAGTACGAGCTACAATTTTCTTCAAATCCAAGAAATTAAACATAGTTGGAGAAGCTGCGAAAGATTTTTCAGCTTCTTTACGGCAACGAATGCCCTCAGAGCACTCAGCATCCCACCAAGGCGGAGAAGGAATAAAATTACGAGCTGAATTTTTCTGAGGAATACTGAAATCAGCTGCCTGTAACAGGCAAACGACAAAAGCATCATAAAGAGATAAGGCATTATCAGAGGTAATTTGGGGAAGAGATTGAACTTTACCATCTAAAAAAGAAGAAAATGAATCCCAATCAGCTTTAATAAGGCGATATTTTTGAAGCGGGGGAAGAGAAGGAGCAGGAGAATAAGATTTCGAAGTAGTGATTAATATCGGAAAATGGTCACTTCCATATGAATTAGGAAGAACAGACCAGGACAGAATCGAAACTAAAGAGGGAGAGGCAAAGGAAAGATCGGGTATGCTTATATTTTGGGAAGGGGCGCCTCTGCGAGTAGCAGAACCATCATTTAAAACACAAAGATTAATATCATCTAAAAGGTCAAGTAAGAAAGATGAAGATGGATCATTACAATGAGACCCCCAAAGACTATGACGGCAATTAAAATCGCCCAACACAATTAATGGACCAGGAGTAGAAGTAAGAATAGAGTTTAGTTCAGAAAGTAAATGAGCATCAGGGTGTGGAATGTAAATTGAAACATAGGTAATATTTATGGATCTAATGGCCACAATATGAAAACCAGGATTATGCCGGCGAATTGGGATTTGCGTAAAAGAAATGGATCTACTAACTAGAAGGGCGCAACCCGCCCGGCCATCATCTCTGTCATCACGAAGACAAGAAAACCCCGGAACTCTAAATATAGAGCCGGGACTAAGCCATGTCTCCGACAAAGCAAAGATGACAGGAGAAAATTTATTAATTAAATAAAAAATTTCATGTCTTTTCTGTTTGATGCTTCTACAATTCCATTGAAGAATTTTGAGGTCCATGATTAGACACAAGAATTTAATAGCTGTTCTAATAAAAATAAGACTTTGGGCGGTACATTATTGTTGAATTTTGATAAAAAATTCACCAAAGAACATGTTAAATACTCAATCAGGTTATCATCCGGAGAGTCAGTGGGAGTTCTTTCAATATGTGGATTTTGAATAGCGCAACCGTTAGGTTGTGATGATGAAGGGGGGTTCACAATGGAACTATGAGCCACTGCATCAAATGATTTTCCGAAAACACCTTTATTTCTATGGGAGCGAAAAACAGTTTTGACATGGGAAGAGTTAGCAGGTGACTGATGAATGACAGAAGAAGAAGGAAGGATTTGAGATTTTTGAGTGAAGAGAAACTGGCTATTTTGAAGTTGAGAGTGGTTTGCTGTGAAATCCGCATAAGACAATTTGGATGGGGGATATCTGGAAGAAGCCTCACGATAACTGATGTTATCCTGAGACATTACTTGCTTTATAATTTTTTGTCTAGCATGTTCAGGGCATTTCGGGTCAGTAGCCTTATGATTACCACCTCTGCACAACAGGCAAGTTACATTAGTCTCGGGAACATCACAGTTATCGCCATGGTGGGGCTGAGAGCACCGAAAGCATCGGGGATTTGATCTGCATTGAGCGCGTACATGGCCAAAACGCAAACAATTCAGACATTGAATAGTTGGGAGCTGATAACAGGACACAGGAAGCGAAGCGTGATAGCAAAAAACCCTCTCCGGGAGAACTTGCCCTGAGAAAGTCAAAACTACCGTAGAGGAAGGGGCCCAGGTGACTGTGTTATCTTTTTTAGTTTTAAAGTTCAGTCTCCTAGCTCTGAGAACTTGTCCACAATTAGGTGGAGTTACGATATCTGAGACAAATTCTTCCAAAGACCAATCTGTCGGAATGTCTCTAACAACACCCATGCGAGTGACTTGGAAGCGAGGGATAGTAGCATCGAAATTATTTTGGGATAATACGGTATTCCCCACAAAATTATTTGCTTCTTCCGCAGAACTAAATTGGACAGATAATTTGTTACGTCCAAGAGACTTAATACCACCATCTATAACACCTTTAATATCATGTCTATACATGAATTGTGCAAATTTAAGGGCTTTTAACAACACTCCTGAAGAAGGATCCGACATAGATTTTGATATGAAAACCATAAAAGGTCCTTTGTCAGAGGCAGAATATAAGAGTTTTGAATTGATATCAAAACCAGGGACAGAAAAAACGGATTGAATGGATTCCGATGGTGGTCTATTTTTTTTTATTTCACTAATATGAATATGATCAGCCGAACGTTTCAGGACTGACCTATTATTTGTAGTATTTAAATTCGATGTGCAATCCATGAATACAGCTAAGTCAGGGGGTTTCCCTCCTCCTCCGTCTGGAGGGTCCTCGGAACTCATATCTTTGTTATGATGATGGATTGAGAGTAACTTACGCAACGTGGTCAGCGGTTAAAGATAGACACCGCCCAACAGTACAGACGATGTTTATTTTTATTTTTTTAGCCAAATAATTAAGAACACGTAACTTTCCTGAGCAAAATTCCTGATGTCCAAGAATATTAAGGGTTTTCCAATATTTTTTCCCTATAATTATTTAATATAGCTTTTGCTCGCGGCTCCGCCCGCGTTATAAAGTTTTTCAGGCTAAAGTTTTCCATTATAAAAGTAGTCGTTTCCCGGGAGCCTATGTTCTTCCCAGGGTTTCAAACTGTCTCCATACCAAATTTTATCTTAATACGTTGGGTAGTTTTTGAGTTTAAGACGTTCAGGCAAACGGATGCAGCGGGGGAATTTGTTTTATAATATATTTTTTTAGAACTTTTTAAGAGGAATAATCCCGACATACATCATTGTTGCATAACTTTAACCGTTTACGCAGAGCACGCAACGGAAGCTCTCAAAACTAATAAATTGTCCCCGTATTTGTAACATGTTTCATTACTGCTCCGCTCCTATTGGTCATAGCGTGATGATATACAGTCTATAGCACCCCACAAATAAAGGGCTATCCAACACAAAACGAATTTTTCAGTTCAAACTGGTAGTTCCTAAGATTAGCCATTACTCCTCCGCTCCTATTGGTCATAGCGTGATGATATATAACTTAGAGCACTCCACGAACAAAGGGCTATCCAACGCAAAAAGAATTTTTCAATTTGGACCGGTAGTTCCAGAGATTAGCCATTGCTGCTCCGCTCCTATTGGGTATAGCGTGATGATATATAGCCTATAGCAATCCACAAATAAAGGGCTATCCAACGCAAAAAGAATTTTTCAGTTTGGACCGATAGTTCCTAAGATTAGTAAACAAATATAATGAGAAAGCTTCGAACTGCTAAGCTATCGGGAGTTACACGTGTCATTGTGAGTCAACCATAAAAGATAGACATATGCTGTCGTGGGATATTTTTTACATAATTTTAAGGAGAACATTTCCGTCATACATGATTTCTATGTAGCTTTAACCATTAAGGTTGCACACGCGACGGAAGCTTAAAAAATGGAGTAACTTCTCCCGTTTTCCCAACATTGCCCTTCACTGCTCTGCTCCTATTAATTGTAGCGTGATGAAAAGTATACTATAACCAGCACAGGAGTATGAAAAATAATTGTACCAAGTTTCGTGAAAATCCGTCGAGTAGTTTTTGTTTCTATAACGGTTATACAGACAGACAGACAGACAGACAGACAGACAGACAAAAATTTTACTAATTGCATTTTTGGCATCAGTATCGATCCCTAATCACCCCCTGATAGTTATTTTTTAAATATATTTCATGTACAGAATTGACCTCTCTACAGATTTATTATAAGTATAGATAACAGTCAGAGCTGTCAAAGTCAAATTCCGTTTATCATTACAGAATACAGATTTTTAAATTTTTCTTGACAACGTCCAACCAGAGATTTTTTTTTATTTTGATTTTTCCTTTATTATTGGGAAGGCAAAGGGTTTTGGCCCATAGAGCCTCGCCAACCAGAGAGAATAATAGAATAGTCGCCGCGTGACATATCTTCCCTTCTGCCAGCCAGACCGCGCAGACGAATACTTCCGGAAACGCCCGATGTCATCAGCTAGGATAGCGGCGGGTAACATTATCTTATCTTCTAGTGCAGTCCCGGGCATAGAGTCCCGGGAACGAAACCGTATGGACATTTACCGGCATGTTCTTTACAGCTCGGAGCAAGCGCGGCGTGATTGTCAGATGCGAGTTTGTATTTTTGCAGAGACTAACATTTTTATAAGTTGTGAATTATATCATTACAATTGGCAATAAATTGGATTAATTAGTATATTTTGAGACGTTAATATACTAGTTAGTGGGTTTTATGATGTCTGCTTTGTCACGAAAGAAGAGAATTTTGAATTTAGCCCTACAGCAACATAATGTCGATCTTACTTCTCTTAAGAAAATAGACAACGAAGACCTTAATCTACGTAAGAATTATTTTTCACAAGTATCACACAATTTTTGATATCAATCAATAGTTTTTTTTTTTTAACGAAATAAAGGTAATTTAAATAAAAATAACTTCACACCCTATTTACTTACTGTCTTATGTGATTATAGTATGTTCTTAGTGCAGTGCCCGTGGGTTTTTACCTCGGATCTCTCAGAGGGTGAACGAATTTTCATATAACCTACGGGATATTGTTTTATATGCTCAAAGTAGCAACTTCTACCAATATTATATTGTGCAATTAATTTTTTCAATGTATATAAAAAAAATGAAAGCATAATATTTTGTATGAAATTATATATCGAATACTTGTTTACCTAATTAGATAAAGACAAAAATTTTTCTTACATTCCGTATATTACGAGGTTTATTTGAAAGGTCGTACAAAATGCATTTTTTCTGGCTAGTTCAGTTATAAGTGAAGTGTCCAGTAGATATTGTGTGCATGAATAGTAAAATTCTGTGATTTTGTTGAAATGTTAAAATATTATCAAAGCTGTTTTTTAATCGGAGCCACTTGAAAATCCTTACTTAATACGGGAAGCCGTATTTACCGGGACGTTCCGTATTTTAGGCACAGATTAAAATGTCCCGTAAATCGATCGATCTACGATTGACAAGTACTCACGCATCCAACGTTCGCATTTTTGCATACATAATATCAATTCGGTTTTTTAATAAGTTTAATAGAAAGCAGGTAAATGTCCGTTTTAATAACGAATATATACTTAACCCTTTACCACATCGTGGTTCGTATTTGAACCCAACCAAAAAATCGGTCATAATTTTCGAATGGGAAAATGTTTCAACATTTTGTGCATAACGTATCAAATACGTTGCATTGAAAAGTCACATGATTTAAAAAAAACGCCATCTATCCGTGTATTTATGAACTAATCGTCGTTCAAATTTGAAAAACAGATTGCTACTGGTAAGAAACTGTTTTTACTATTTCACAATTATAAAATAAATATAAAATTGTGAGTTAGTGCTATTAAATAAATAAAATCGAGGAGAGCGGTGTCTGCAGATTGTTACAGGGTAAGATTTTATTATTTCATACTTGTAGAAAAAAGTTATACACACACACCATCACGCATTTTATCCCCGAAGGGGTATGCAGAGGTGCAACCAGGGCACCCACTTTTCGCCAAGTGTGTTCCGTCCCATGATGTGATAGGGGGCGAGCCTATCGCCATATCGGGCACAAATCCAGACTCCGGGCTGATACTGAGCAGAAAAACTCAATTATCACTTTGCCCGACCCGGGATTCGAACCCAGGACCTCAAAGCGCTGCCGTACCGCGCATGCAGTACAACTACGCCACCGAGGCAGTCAAAAATCAAAAGTTATTCGTAATTATTAATTTGGATCATATTTGGCACAACATGCAGAAATATTATTTTTCTATCGTAGCTTATTTTGGCCAATATGCAATAATGTGAACATTTTTGGATTTATATTATTTTAAATCCAAAAATGCAAATTATATTATTACAGAAAGCTTGGTGACATGGACCCACGTCGGTTTTACGGGGGTATACATACGATAATCAACGATTTCCCGGACGACAGTTTTAACGAAGATTTGTCAGACGATGAACAACTGAGAAATAGAGGACGACAGCGACAGGCAGTGGCGGCTCATCCGAAAGAGCGCTGGTGTAGTGCACTCCCACGAAAATTACGTACTTATATAATTTAATAATTTATATATATTTAAAATACATAAGATCCTTACATTACATTCTTTATATTTTACTATGCCTATAAAAAGTCTATTATATTACCTATATAGGTACACGTAGCGTCAATTTGTAACAAGTGGAGCGCCAGCGATTGTGCTCGTATGAAACGAAGTTTAGTACGACTCTTAGTACTGTATTCAATGAGTGCGAAAGAGAGAAATCGACTCGGGCTGACGCGTGAAACAAAAGATATCGTATGAGAAATTAGCCTAAATTAGCGTAATCTGGAGCGCCGCTCACGCGTCACTCAGTTGTCGTTCAGCCACGCCGCGCGCCGAGTGGATATGTTATGCGCAGTTGTCGTTTTTATGTATACAAACAACTTCAAGCAAGCTCGTCGACTTCGTCAGTTAATTCGCAGTTTTTTTTAAATAAGTATTAAAAAATAGTTTGTGTGCGATATTTTGTGTTAAAATGGAACAATACAGTATATCTTTTATAAAACAGTCAAAAGAAATGCGGCTAAATACAAATAAAATAAATTGTAAGCTCTAGTTTTTCAATTATTTTTTTGTGAACCCCCATCAAAAAATTTCACGAGCCGCCTCTGGCGACAGGTACCGCCTCTGTATATTCCAGAATCTGATGAATCTGAGTCTGAACCTGATGATAACGTACCATTATCTCAATTAGCCGCCTCTTTAACTAGAGCTTCGAGGGCTGAGAAACCTCGATGGAGAGACGGGTTTTTGGAAAGAAATGAAACCGAATTACAATTTACTGGAGATTTGGCTTTGCCTGTAGCCATTACAGCTTTAGAGATACCATTACAATTCTTCGAATACTTGTTTACTGACGATATTTTGCACATATATGCCACGAAACCAATAGATATGCTGTTGAAAAACGACCTGGGAAGATTTGCAATATTACCGTGAAAGAACTTAAACCTCAGAATAAGAACAAGCATAGAAGGAATCTAAATTACCCTAATATACTTATCCTATTTTTTCAAATAGGCCAAAACCGTTGAAAAGAACGAGACAAATATTATGTTGCTAAGGTCGGCTTGCGTACACTTTAAAATAATCAAATGGTTACCTTTGGTCATCTTTATGATGCCGAATTAAAAAGCAAATAAAATGTCAAATGTTCCAACTTGCCAATCTCAAAACAATGTCACAAACGCGCTCACACAATTTAGTTACGTTATACTTCAGCGCGTACTTTTCTAAAGTGGCTACATGTTGTGTAAAATTATTGTTGTTAATTTTAATAAATACACAGTGCTGTTTAAGTAAAATATAGCCCTAGGAACAAGCAATGGCCTGCGTTATTGTGGGGTGTAAATCTCATTCTTCTCGTAAAGAAAATGAAACTGAAATCATCAGCTTCCATCGGTGAGTAAACAAAAAACCTAATATATTTGCATAAACCCTGTACATAAGTGCAAAAGTGTTATTAATTATACTTTATTATGCTCTAGTCATATTATAATCTGCTGTTGGCCATTCGATCCAGTCATTATTAAGTATTTTTCATTTTTACCAATTTACGTAGTCGTGTTCAATAGTGTTGTGCTGCATATTCTTTCGATAACATAAATGTTGGTATATTGTAGTTTACTATTTTGCATTAATTGCCTTTTACTTTCAATATTCGGTGGTGTAGTGGTAAAAGCCACTTGGAAACCGTGCGCTAAGGCTGGGGTCGAGGAAACTATCTGATTTTCATAGTGTGTTTCGTATGAAACATTGTATAATGTGTTTCATTGCAGATTCCCCACAGATGATGCTATGAGGCAAAAATGGATCGTTTCCATAGCTCGTCCCAATTGGCATTGAAAAAAACAGCACCGTGTTTGCTCTAAGCATTTCGACAAAGTTTTATTAACATTGAAATAAGTTATCAAACATATGTGACATGAATGATACCGCTGTGTTTTAATTTTACTGTCCCATTTTAGTAGCTTCTGTCAAATCACACCTCTTGGGTATCTTTTAATCGCTAAGAAAGTCAGAAAAGAACAGAAGGCGTACTGGCTTTCTCCTAGACGAAATACTGGCCGATTTCTTGTTTGTTACTTACAGCGGTTTCCATTTCTTCCGAAATTTCTAACATTTTCATAATTTAATAATCTAAATGCTAAACTATTTTTGTGTGAATCACGTTTCGGAAGGCATGGAAACTGCTGTAAAGAAATTATTTTTTGTTTCCTGTTAAGTAACAAATGAATACATTATAAATAAGTAAATGGTCCATCTTAGAATTTGCTGATAGCATATTAATTTCTATTCAACTCTATTATTCTATTATTTGAGTATGAAGGAAAGAAGTCAACATAGAGTATGAATAAGCTAACTGCCAAAATATGATTTGTGATAAAATAGTTAAACAGCTAAGTACTTTTTGAAGCTTTAAATTTTTATTGTAATAATTAAACCATAAGTAAATATCTATGTATCTAGGATATAAAGTAAGACGGATATGATATTATTTTGTAAAGACTGCTATTAATAAACATAAGTAGTTTTGTTGTTTATTAATATAAATACTTACTTTATTTATGTTACGAAGATTTAAACCTAAATACATAAAACATAAATACATGATGAATAAATAACTTCCTTTTTTATTTAAATTCATCTGGTGAGTCATTACATTTGTAAAAATAACCCAAAACAAATCATTACTCAGTTTCATTTTACCCAGTTAACTCGAGTTAACTGGGTAAAATGAAACTGTTTTATCCTGTGTTGGCACATCACTACATCAAACCTTCCTCAGAAGTTCGGCGTTTTAGTAAAAAGGATAAAACCTACCAAAATGTGACATGCCCTAATGCAGTGATGCATATATTACCATATATATTATAATTCTCTTTGCAGTGATGGTTTATAATAGACATGTGGGTGGAGTGGACTTATTAGACGCTCTTCTTGGTTACTACAGGATTCAGATCAGATCCAAGAAATTCTATCACCACATATTTTTTCACATGATCGATATGATTACAGTCAATGCGTGGTTGCTGTACAGGCGAAGTTTGAATAATTCACAACCACAATTGCCCTTAGCAGAGTTCTAGTGCGCAGTAGCTGAAGGAATATTGTTACGCGCCGCTATCCTAGTCGATGATATCGGGCGTTTCCGGAAGTATTCGGCTGCACAGTCAGGCTGGCAGAAGAGAAGATATGTCACACGGTGACAATTCTATTATTCTCTCTGGTTGGATGTTGTCAAAAAAATTCTAAAATTGTATTCTGTAATTATTTTGCTAATATAATGTTTATTGTAAAAAGAGTGTTTAACAATATGTAAATCTATTGATCCGCTTAGCATAAAGTAAAAAAGGACATTCAATTTTACATGCTACCTGAAATGTTTATGCAAATGCAGTACAACAAAAAAATAACAAGGTGCATGATGATCAAAAATAGGTTTCTTTTCTGTTAGTTCTGTTAAATTTCTTTCTCTACTGAAGTATGAAATGGAGTAACTTTAATTATGTATTAATTAAAAAAAATATATCAGTTGAGTAAATAATAATTGTATTGATAATTATTATTTCATATTTAATTATGTTTAATGTAAAGAGAATAATAAAAATCAAAATTTGTGTCAAAGAACAAAGATTGTTATTTTGTTACAGTATTATTATTGTTCAAAATAATAGTCACAGTCTAACACACTAGTGGATGCAAACTGAAATTAGTGGTTTTTTTTGTAACATTTGCTATTTATGGAAATTTCTCCTTATTTTTCTTAATTTATGAATAGTTTGATGGTCTGAAGTTAACAACTCAACTGTCACTAGCTGGTGCAACAATCCTACCTAATATATAAGGAGTACATCATTTATAGCCTACAGCTCAACACTAATTGATAAGCATTTAAGCAAAATTGATTAGTTGATTTTATATTTCAAGCCTTACCTACTTAGAAGATCAGAGGTATTCTTGAAATTCTAATTATTTTTATGAATTTTTGGTGTCTAGGGTGGGTGAAAAGTAAGTAAACCATTAAACTTACTATTAATCATATAATGTAATTACATTATTTTTATATTACTGGGAAACAATAATATAAAAATATTTTTTTGCTCATCATAGCCTTTAAGGATATAATAGAGAGGGAGGAATCCTATGTCTTGAAATTGGCTAAAAAGAATTATGTTCAACCATAGAATAAGATAAGGGGTAAACAAATTTCAATAAGTAATAAATAGTTGAAATAACAAATGGGTGTCAGTAGATGAAACTGAAGGTTGTCTCTAGCACTCGCTCGAAACAATGTCTATGAATCACCTTATGGTGAATATAAATATGAAATGGGATGCTCTAAATACGTATTTACACCTATCCTACCTATCTATTATGTAAGTTTAAACATTTGATCTGCAATTGACCTCACTTTATTGTAAAAAGAAAGTTATTAATCTTTAACAATATTGAAAAAAATACTAACATCATAGTTTTAAGTTAGTAAACTGATTGATCTAACATAATGATTATTCAGTTTCTTTTTAAACTCAGAATACGAAAAAACTCCAACCATCAATATATACATACATACTTACCTATATCAATTATATTTAACTATAAAATATATATCATAATATATCGTTGATAATATGTAAGTAGAAAATAATAATATAATGTTAGACGAAAGAACTTCTTAAATTTGTTTAAGGTAATAGTATAAAACTCCAAGCAAAGACCTTCCAAAATTAATTTGAATGAAGGTATTAATTATTTTTAAAGACTAAGTATTCTTAAAGACTAGGTACAGAAAAGAAAATCATATTACCGTCGCAGTTTTTTTTTTACCACAAATTAATTACGTAAATCATTTTATGATTAAGTAAGTACATAATATTAAATACAAATTTAATGCAAACAGTAAGAAACACATTTATGTATTATAATAATATAATAATATAACTTACCTACCGGTCAGATAAACAAACGAAACCCTTTTAACACTACACTTGTATTTTTCACTGTTAATGTTTTGATGTCGCACATCTACATAAGGAGTTATTTAATCGTCTGCAGAGTTTTATGTATTATTTTCCAACAACAATTATTAAACATTGGACTCGTATCATGCGTCTCGGGCCAACGCCACTGATGCGTTCACGTGTCAGTTAGACTGTTTGGCGCAGCCAGTGTGGTTGCGCAAATAATATAATTTCCTAAACCCGTGGTGATAAATATAAATATTATGAGAATGCATCGTATTGACTTCTGTAAGTCGTACAATGCGAAGAAAGAATTCTCTACGCACTTTCTTATGCAAGCCTTAATTTATTTTAAGTTCTAAGACCAGACCTAATAAAATTATAGGCTAATAGACGGAATAATAAAATTATTCCGTCTACCAGTAGACACCTAGTCACACAAATTTAAGTTTTTTTGACACCTCCCCCCAATATTATTACAGGTGGCCGCTTGACATACTAATGGGACCCTTTTCCTTTGTTGTGAAGCAAAACGGAGCGCCTCATGCTTCAGTTCGCATGTCTGGTCAGATCATTCCCTGCACCACTAGAGTCAAATATTTAGGAGTGATCCTTCATCAGAAGTTGACCTTCGTCCCGCAACAAGATCCAAATCTTTTCTACGTGTATTAGGCCGATCATGACTTACGCGTCGCCCGCGTTCGCGCATATACAGCTTGCTCGACTTCTGCGTTTGCAGGTTTTGCAGGACAAATTTCTGAGATGTGCACTCTGTGCCCCGTGGTACGTCCGCAATCGCAACCTCCACGTGGACACCGATATGCCGACCATCAGGTACTTTATGCACATGTTAGCAGTGAGCAGACGCTACTTCGATAAGGCAGTCAACCTTCCGACCCACCCATTAGGCTCAATTCGAAATACATTCCGTACTTACAGACCCAGAGGACGATATATGTAACTCTGGCAACCGCCTCAAGCATGAGCAGCTCAAAAAGCTCAAACACTCCACACGACCGCAGCTCCGTCTTCGCCGCGTCCCCCATCCCCCCGAGCCTTCTGATAATTCTGGCCCGCATGCCGATGTAAACTAGGTAGATTGTTAGGTCACTTGCGCACCTCTCGCGTTACCCATAGTCGCTTACGTCTCAACTTCTCTCAGTGGCCGTCCTGAACCGAGGCCGTGACCCTATAGAAGGTCGCCCTCGGCATGGCCACTTAAGGGCTCGCAGTGCCTAAAGCACTCACTCGCAAGACCGGTGTGTTTATATAAACCGGCCCTGCCAGGCTAACAAACATATGAAAATACAAAAAAAAAACCGTGAAGTCATATATTTTGTCATTTTACACCCAAAACTAAATTAATAAAAACAGCATTTCCAAAATTGAACTTTAGGTTATTTAAATAAAGTCTCCATAAATTCGTCGCGGGCGGAATTTGGTTCTAATGCTGCCGATGAGGGACCCTGTGGTACAGCGAGTCGTTCGTTGCGAGTCAAAATTCACAAAAAATAATAACAAAATAAACCTTATATAACAAGAAATCGAATAAGACTTTCTGTCAAAGTAAATATATGTAATTTTAATTAAAAGTACCTTTTTATACTTAATTAACCGCTTTCTCTATTCTTATGTTATAACGGAATGTATGGGTTTGAACTCATACATGACACCTTGGAATTCAATCCCAGGGGGATGGTTGGAGGTCATCGTATCAAATATCCGAACCTCGCCTCCTCCTGTCACTCATAAAAAACCAATAGATGACGTTACACAGATAGGGATTTCAATCCCGGGTCGGAAAACGTTATATTTATTGGGATTTTCTGCTCAGTATCAACACGAAGTCTGGGATTTGTGGCTAATGTGACGATAGGTTGACGCCCTGTCAAATCATTTCACGTTATAATAAGGAAATAAAATGATGTTAACAAAGTAATCATTGTATGCATTCCTTTTAAATATTTTTTTTGTTGATTATTCTCCATATTGTTTTCAGTTCTCCTTAAATATGGGCATTTTGTTTAGCTGGCAACATTACTGTAATATAGAACGATAGGTGGCGGTCGTTCACGGTTAAAAGAGACGCAGTGCCGAACTCGTTGATTGGACGAAATGTGGCGCGATGTAGTGGCACGTCATTCGCTAACTCATCACGTAGCACACCGCGCCGAGTCGTGGCGATCACGCGATACAACGGCTTTGTATCGCGTGATCGCCACATTGTTACTTTCGATCCTCATTACTCATTTCTCGTATCTCACTGGGATGGAATAACATATTATTGCATTTCTGATAGATGACTTTACTCATCCAAAGCTGATGTAATGTGACCTACTAATTGTGAATCAGTTAATTGCCCAAGTATTAATGATTTTTTATGTTTACGTAAATGTTAGACATTGAAATATAACTATTTTCGTAAAAATAATTAATAATCATGGATATTTCGGCCTTTAAAATTTAATATGACGAAATTTTAAAGGCAGAAATATCCATGATTATTAATTATTTTTACATTTTTCTTTCAACTGCGAGAACTAATCACTAACTAGACGTGAATTTAAATTCTTTACTTGCCAATACTTGTTTAGTTACCCAGATTAAAGGCGAAACAAAATGTATGAAAATGGACCTTGAGGTATCGCCTTAAATATTAAGTATTTTCTCCCAACGTTTCGAAGACTGGTAGCCTTCATGGTCACAGGGCGGATTGAGGTGTTGATCATTCGCAAGTGAAAGTTACAATATTTTCCTACATTTTATAATTACTTAATAATAAAAAGTTTTGAAATATAAATTGTTTTAGCTATTGACGATCCGATCTACGCAGAATGAACTCGCAGAGTCGCAATGTCTCCAAGTTTGACAGCCGGTCTTTTGGGTTCCGACTTCCGATTTATTATGTAGCACAGGATCCCATGTTTATATACCAGCTCCCTCTCCCCTATTGATGAACGGATGGTTATCAATATCAAAAGCCTCGCGAGATATTAACACCTATTTTAAGTTTTAGTTTACACGGAGAAAATTGAAATAAGTAGTTTTACTTATACATAAAGTAGTTTTATAATAACCAGTTTGGGGTATAATATGCCGGTATCGATGCAATATTATATGAAAGAAAAATATTAGATGAGATGAGACTTTTCTTAACTCATAGAAAAACTGTCCGAAAATAGCCAAATGTATCTTAATTGGTTAGTACCGGAGACTCCGCCAAGATTAGTTTTAGTAAGGTGCATCATAAACGCATATACTACATAATATCTGTCGCGAAAGGTCGCGAAATCATTGAAAGGCTGGCAACACCAAAGTGAGTATCTGCAGATGTATACATAGATATAGTGAGTATGTGCCTATATTTACGCAGATATTGTATCTTTCACCAAATATAAGTAGGTATATTATGTTATGAATATTGTCCATAAATAGAATACTATAACATCTATGTATGTTAAGTGATTTTTGCACACTTTTCTGTTGAGAGTACCGCGTACAGAATGTATCTTGCATGAGTGAGTGAGTGGTTTACTGTAGTACCAACATTCCCTGACTAAAAAGTTCCAATATGGCCGAAAGTACAAATGCGCGCCATTTAAGTAGAACTTTTGAAGTTGTGTTTAACTAAAGATCTAAACATATAAAAGTGAGTGGGTTAAGTGTTTCACTTTCTATTCATACACGTGAGTTGGTTTTTATTTTACTTTGATTTGCACACCGCCGAATATAGCACGTATAACTTATAACATTATAATTTATTTGTCTTACGGTGAATGATCATTTACTTACGTTAATTTGTCTGTATACAGAATTTACCATGTAATCTAGACATCTACCCGCGGTGAGCGTGTTAATGCTTCCAAATGAAGAAATTACTTATAACCAATTTGAAGGGTGTTTATACTTACATTTACACTTAGAGACGCTGCGGCGTTCCAGACTGATAGCAAAGACTTCCATAGTTTAACTTAGTGGAAATTCTAACAGTATGCCCAATAAGGCTTATGGCTTGTAACCTATCTATATGAATATCTCGCCGTATGTTCTCGTCTGGAGAGATTCCGTGTGGTTGGGAGCTTATAGCCGCACCCTCTGAGGTCTGATGCTCTGAGCGGACTCGTATGGAGGTGAATGCATGACCACAAAGCGGTGATCCTTGAGCCATCCGGTTGGAGGCGACTGGCAATCGCCCGGTACTTCCCTCGTAGAGTGGGGGAGGATCCGATTTAATTATGCTTTAACATTAGTAACCTCACTTTGAGATGATGCCGAAAAGGCTCTATAACAATATTAATATCTCGCCGTTTATGCTCGTCTGGAGAGATTCCGTGTGGTTGGGAGCTTATAGCCGCACCCTCTGATGTCTAGTGTTCTGAGCGATCTCGTATGGAGGTGAATGCATGACCACAAAGCGGTGATCCTTGAGTCATCCGGTTGGAGGCGACTAGCAATCGCCCGGTACTTCCCTCGTAGAGTGGGGGAGGATCCGATTTAATTATGCTTTAACATTAGTAACCTCACTTTGAGATGATGCCGAAAAGGCTCTATAACAATATTAATATCTCGCCGTTTATGCTCGTCTGGAGAGATTCCGTGTGGTTGGGAGCTTATAGCCGCACCCTCTGATGTCTAGTGTTCTGAGCGATCTCGTATGGAGGTGAATGCATGACCACAAAGCGGTGATCCTTGAGTCATCCGGTTGGAGGCGACTAGCAATCGCCCGGTACTTCCCTCGTAGAGTGGGGGAGGATCCGATTTAATTGTGCTTTAACATTAGTAATATAACTTAGAGATGATGCCGAAAAGGCTCTATAACAATTGCGAATTTGTTTGTGCACTTGCTTATTGTACCAAATCAAAATCTGGAACGTCGCGTTACTCTTTTACTATTTTTAGCACCCTTAGGACTAATATAAAGCTTTGGCTCTAACTTATATTCACGAGATTGAACTTGTACTAAATTATTGTTCTAATCTTGACCAAGATAACCATCCAGTATCAGTTCTATAAGTCTTGGTAGCCTACTCACTGGCATTGCGACAGCAATGTCATAGATTCATTTATAATTAACAGGAGCAGTCTCTCTGACGTGATACGATAAGGAATTTGCCGCCATCTAGGAATGTTGTCTTGGAAGACCACAGTCCGTATAACACAGAACATTACAAGGTATGTCATGATGCTGTTATCTTTCGTTTCCTTCTGACATATGATAAACTTATTAAAAACCCTTACTCATAAATGCGAAGCAGATTTAGACATAGTTGATTTTGTTCTCATATCAAGAGATAACCGACACTTACAGACATTGAACATACCTATTTTTATATTTTTATTAGGTGCGACATCATCGCACGTGATATTTTACCTTTTCGCCACTAAACCCCCAAACGGGCGAAAACAATATCATTAAGACTTTTTTCAAATTTAAACCTAGGTGGTTTCTGAAAAAAAAATTTGGGGGAGACAAACCGGATGAGCGGCCGAGGCCTCGCGCTTACACGAGGATTTCTGCACGATAACTTAGCTGAGAACCTTTTTTCGCATCACCTCGTTATTAACAAACAAAGCATGGTACTCATGATTTTTTTTAAATCGGGAATTTTTTTTGGTCACTTATTGAGTTCAACGCCCATTCTAACATTTCAACTACAACTAACATTTCCTACTAAATTCTAGGATGCGAAATAAAAATAAATTATTGAAGAAAAAACAATGTTAAGATTTCATATATTTGAACGATAGAGTTCAAACAGTATCTATTCACTTGTTTCTCAAGTGATTTTATTGCTGACGTAGGGTATGAAAATTACTATTATTGCGTTGCTAAAGACACCGTTTATTCAATAATAATATAGCCTGGTAATGACTTTTTACAAATAGACGCGTCATAAACTAACAAAATTGCACATAAAAACAGCGCAGTATTTATTATAGTCACATACCTATACAGCCCTAGTAGCTCGCATTGATACGGCTCGAGTGGGCCCGAGTGTACCCCAGGGGGTGGACACTTAGAACATTTTGTGTAATGATGAATGATTATATATCTTAATGCCGTTACATAGGGTTTAGTTTTGGTTGACAAAAGGACGTCACAGCGTTACATCTCGTACCAACATAATAAACCAAAAAATTTAGAAAGTATGTTGGCTACCATGATAGTTGATAATTTGCCGCCATTATTGACGGTAGATTTGTCATTGTTGGAGTTTATTTGCAAAAATTTGTATAATTGCGATTTTGTTCCATAATAAGTTAAGTTTTATGCCGAATACGTTGAGTTGAGCCTGCTTCTCCGTTTCGTGTATATTTCTTCTTGAAGGAGTTTATTTATTTTGTGTGCGAGAATGAGGAAAAGAATTAATGTGTATAAAAATGTGAGGTTTGTAGCATACAAAAGCACTCAAAGTCAAACATAATTATGGCTAAATTTCCATTTGATCCACACCGGTAAGAGAAAATATATATTGTGATTTAAAACATTACATAAAAGTGATATATATTTAATTCAAATTTACAAACTCAGGTAGTCGTTGAAGAGAATATTCCGGATTATGGAGTTTTAATTCTATGCTTTTTAACCTAATCAAAAATGGCACGTGCGACATCTATGAATTTGCCCTTGCAATGATTATATCATAATAATTGTTGATTGGATGGAAAAAGATCATATCTGTAAGGTATCAAATTTTTCAATTTCCATATAAAATTGGAAATAAATAACGGAAAATTGGAGTGTAATTAATTTTTGAGTAGGAGACCTAAACATAATACAATTTATACATAAGAAATTCACGTGATAATATTGTGTATTTTCTAATTAAATAAAGGGAATTATTAAAAATTGTGGACGTTTTATTTTTAATATTCTAAATTCAATCATAATTTATACCAGTGTAAGATTTATAGTCAGGAATTTTTATCGATATAAAGCTATCGATAATATCGATTGAATAAGGAACGTCCCTAGAGACGAGCAGATTTACAGTAAGTTGGCAGCCTTGCGTGTCATTTTTTCTGCGTAATGTTGGTACAGAATATAATTCTACTGGGCTCATGTATGTGTGCGTGAGCTCAAATTCAATGTACTAAGTGCCGCCTCTTACGTACAGTGTTGCCAGAAGGTTACATTTCTTACATTTTTCGTTACTTTTGACCCCCTCGCGGAACATGTAAGTAATTTTTATATTTAAGGCAATTTTCGTAACCTTTGAGAACAACAAGATTTGTAATACAATTTTTTTATTGTAAACAGTTTACGAACGCATTTCTATTCAACGCACCTAAAACTAGCGGGTCTAAAAAGTATTTCACTCCATATCACACTGATCAAAATGAAACGTATCTAGCATAAATTAAAACTTGATTTTGCTTGAGTGTGCGCGCGCACATTTCCTATATCCCCGCGGTTTCGTAGCTACAGAAATGCTTGCCCAAAAACGCGTAAATAAAAAAAAAAACAATAATGTAACTTTTGCAGCAAAAATGTAACATTTTAGGAAACGAAACGTAACTTACGAATCAAGGGCCCTGGCAACACTGCTTACGTAGTATATTACTTACTCTATGGTGTACCCGAGCGTCGACCGCCCTGTCGCCATAACAGTCGAATAAAATGCATTAGTTTAAAAAATAAGTTAAATAGTGTATAAGTGTGTTCGGGTAAGATCGGATACGAGGTCAGATCGTATAAAGAAAAAATACCAAGAATCTACGTTTATTTTTTAGTTTAAGCTATGTATGCGGCTACTCTCTCTTTTTGCCCCACCCTATATACCACAGTTGATGCTACGACCAAAAACGGGTGCGCTATGTGCATTGAAACAGAAAAGGTGGATTTCGTTCTTTTTAACATTTTTGAGACTTCTGTTTGATTTTGTGAACTTTCATACTAGCATTAAAAGCGTTATTAGAAGTCTGAACTTACCCCGCGAAGGTCCGATCTTTTCTAAAGGTTTTAAATTTCTATACTGATTTTATCATCTCCTTTTAAGTCTACACAGAGAGAATTGGAAGATGATAAAATTATCACATAAAGTAGCATTAATAATAACCAGTTTCATGTATAAAATGTTGGTATCGCTTAAATATTTTGAGAAAAAAAATATTTTCGAGACTCCTAGCAACACACCGAAAAACCGTCCGAAGTTAGCCGAACGCACTCCACTTATTATTAACGTACGAAATGAAACGTGTTTTCATCCCTAGTTGGAGTATAATTTGTAAATCGCTAAAAACACAGGAAGGCATTTTATTTATAAAAATACTAAAAGTTAGTAAACCGCCTAACCGCGGCAGTGGTTGGAGGTGGACTAAATGAATGTCGGGCAATTACCTTGCTTTCGTGTTGCTAGTATTGAGCTTGGACAACGTATCTATGTAATAAAAACGTCTTAGTAGCCTGGTAGGTTTTTTCCTCCTCGGATTGCATGGTAGAACCCATAAATTTAGCATGCAATTAACATAATGTGTTAAACAACGCACATCCTCATACTAAAGTAGGTATATCGCATTGAGTTGTCTGGCGTGTGGTCCATATTGATGTGCGCAAGGCCAAGGTCGTTTTCCGTCGATGTTCTTTATGCGTCATTGTGATCATCAGACAGTACTTAATAGATATAAACTTGTGACCTCTATTCGTACCACTTTTTCAATGATATGTGCAGAAAGATCGCACTTTTATATTACATTTTAGGTAGGTAAGTATAGGTTGAGTTTTATAATCAAACTTCACATTTAACGCTAAATGTATATTGTACCAAATTTTTAAAATCTATGTACAGTACTACTGAACATTGTTATTGCATAACAATAATTATAATCAACCATCGTACAAGACAATCAAAAAATATGTGTCTACATAACATGCTACCAACAACAGATTTTCTCAAAATTTCCCTTGAGTACTTAATCTAAACTAAGGCATTTGGTGTTGACCACTGAAATACCTAGGTTTTAATTTAGTTTTATATATTTAAAAAAAAGCAACAAAAATATATTCGCTGTGAACGTAGAATATTGCAAAATAAAGTAGTTATATAAAATAAATGGCTCATTGTATAATTGCGTCGACTAAAGTACGACGTACAAAATACATTGGTACTTACTAGTGACGAAATGAATATTAAATGTTTTATATTCACGAATACGAATTTTTCTATTTATAATAATTTAGCGCCACCAGAATTGGCATTGACTTCAATTTAATGAGCTGCACAGAGAAGTGTTTTAAATTATAGCACGTTTTGGTGTTTATAAATGTATATGTAAGTATATCTTTAGGTATTATCCTTTCGGGGATAAAAAGACTACGAGTGTCTTTAATACAAAGAATATTATTAATAATAATTCATTAAAGCTAAAAAATATATTTTATACACTTATTTGAAACTGCAACTACTAAACTAAATGAGATTATAAATTATTATAAAAGCGATCTAAACACGAATGTTATAATTATGTAAATTAAAATATTACATTTGTACTTATAATCCGTTCTTCGTAATCCTGTGATGACAAAATACCTTATTTGAAGATCAAAATATCAACCACCATATTTTTATTTCTTCTTATATCAGTTTGTTGTTAATTCAAACATTATGACGCGTTCATCGATGAGATTTAAAATTACATTCTTTCATTCGTCATATTCGCGAGTGAAGAAGCAAGACGGCCATTGCGACGTTTTTTTGGGCAAAAGAGATGCGGGGCACAGTAATAAATCTTGCAATGATCCCACTGTGTAGTTTCCGAGGGAATTTAACACCCACTCGTAGTTGACTGGTACAATACCGAGCTCCACTGTAAGATCTAAAAAGAGAATACACCAAATTATACAAAAAATCTGTTTTAGCTTTAAATTAAAGTATTATATTACTGGTGGTAGGTCTCTCATGTGTATGAGTCCACCCGTATTATGTAGTCACTGTTGTGTTCCCGTTTGAAGAACATTGTAACCAGTGTAAGTACTGGACATAATAAGGCTTAACTTCCCATGTCTCAGGATGGCGAGCGCAGTACTGTGTAATTCAAGGCGTTGGATGGTGTTTCTACTGTTTATGGTCGGTAGTATCGCTTACCATAAGGCGAACGGCAAGCTCGTCTCGTCATTTAAAGCAATAAACAAAAATAAAAAAAATCTGTAAACATACATATAAATCGATCCTCCTGGGTGTTTTCCGGCTCTGCTAGTAACAGAGCAGGTCCTGGCGTATCCTCGGTCACTCTTACCTGTTTAATTTCGTTTACTACGCGGCCGCCTGCGGCTTCTAACATTGTCTATGTCATAAAAAAATTATGGATAAAAGAGTCGATTAAATATAACTTATAGTATACAAATACATTTATTTTACTTTTCGTCTATTCTAGTTATGTCCAATTTTATCGTAGTTCCTATTTTGTTAAATGTCAATATAATAAAACGAAAACCACACAAGTAACATATTATAATTAATACCTATATAATAATATAGGTTTACTTATACTAGACAATCTATACTTATAATAAATCTGTAGAAAGGTCAATTCTGTACATGTAATATATTTCCACAATAACTATCAGGGGGTGATTAGGGATCGATACTGATGCCAAAAATGCAATTAGTAAATTTTTTGTCTGCCTGTCTGTATAACCGTTATAGAAACAAAAACTACTCGACGGATTTTAACGAAACTTGGTACAATTATTTTTCATACTCCTGTGCTGGTTATAGTATACTTTTCATCACGCTACAATTAATAAGAGCAGAGCAGTGAAGGGAAATGTTGGGAAATCGGGAGAAGTTACTCCATTTTTTAAGCTTCCGTCGCGTGTGCAACCTTAATGGTTAAAGCTACACAGAAATCATGTATGACGGAAATGTTCTCCTTAAAATTATATAAAAATATCCCACGACAGCATATGTCTATCTTTTATGGTTGACTCGCAATAACACGTGTAACTCCCGATAGCTTAGCAGTTCGAAGCTTTCTCATTATATTTGTCTACTCTTACGTTTATAACACTCTCAGTCATCCCTAATTAAAAAGTTAACATTATTAAATATTCCATAAAAAAAATCATAGAAATCGGTATAGAAACACCAAAGTTATACATGAAATACGCTAATAATAAGCCATCACGCGTGAATACTTAATCATGCTATAAGGATTATTTTTGTATATATATAAGGTCGCGAACGGACACGCAGGCGGCTTGCTTGGCACCTAGAGGCTAGCGAATCACCCAGCGAGTAGCTTCGTAAAACGAACATTCTCGAACGTTCGCGACCGGCTCCATTTTTGAAGTCCGAAATCCACGCGGGATCCAATTTTTAATTCGGGATGACTGAGAGTGTTATAAACGTAAGAGTAGACAAATATAATGAGAAAGCTTCGAACTGCTAAGCTATCGGGAGTTACACGTGTTATTGTGAGTCAACCATAAAAGATAGACATATGCTGTCGTGGGATATTTTTTAGATAATTTTAAGGAGAACATTTCCGTCATACATGATAACAGTGTAGCTTTAACCATTAAGGTTGCACACGCGACGGAAGCTTAAAAAATGGAGTAACTTCTCCCGTTTTCCCAACATTTCCCTTCACTGCTCTGCTCCTATTAATTGTAGCGTGATGAAAACTATACTATAACCAGCACAGGAATATGACAAATAATTGTACCAAGTTTCGTTAAAATCCGTGGAGTAGTTTTTGTTTCTATAACGGTTATACAGACAGACAGACAGACAAAAATTTTACTAATTGCATTTTTGGCATCAGTATCGATCCCTAATCACCCCCTGATAGTTATTTTGGAAATATATTTCATGTACAGAATTGACCTCTCTACAGATTTATTATAAGTATAGAAGATTAATGTTTAAGATAGATCGAAAAAAGCCTTTGGGGTAGTATATTGCCAATTGTAGATATTCGAGCATCACTTAGCTACGGGGAAGCCGACTTACCTTCAATGTGTTCACGTCGAGCACGCTAAACGGCGGCATGCAGTAGAACGTGATGCCTTGAAACAGTTTCCGTTTGGCGATGCGTGAGCGCTTCGGTCCTGGCTCGCCAGTACTGTCAAGGACCTCGAACTTTACCTTAAATTAAATCCATAAAGTTTTTACCTATACATACCAGCTTTAGTTATATAGAATTAAAACAAATAAAATGCTGCAAAACCTAAAAATATAAACACAAAATTAGGTTTTGGAACGCGTCCATATCTTGTGAATGCAAATAGTTTTAAAATGCAAGGTATACAATATAGATAACACATAGCAACATCATTATTCCGTCTTTATTTTTGTTTAGGATACTATTTCTATTTCGCGTGGAAAACGAATTAACGCTACCGCCTAGGAGTAGCGACCCTAAACGACGCTACGTCCAAGGCGAAATTAAAAAAAAACGACGCAAGACCCAGGACAGGGCAAAATAAAAGTTCCCCAGTTTAACCGTTTGGTCTGTAAAAACGGTGACGTTTACTTTTGAAATGATTTTTATTATCCTGACCCAGAGCCGCGGTGGCGCCAATGTGGCAAATTTTGGGTCCGCCACGAACCAGAATGTAAGCGAACGCAACCGCGTCACTATGTTTTTAAAAATGAACCCCTATTGCATGAAAATGAGACACAAAAGGTGTGTTTTAAAACATTCGTGTCAGCTACACAAGCTCATATTATTATCTTTTGCAAAACTGCTGTAGCGCTCATTTTTAAACGTATACGTGTGTTTCCGCATGCTTGTAGAGATTATTCGTCTGATGTTGTTGCCACTGCACTAGAGTTGCGCGCGTACATGTACAACATACGTAGATCTGCAGTCAACTTATTTATCCCATTTACCAGCGGAATGTTTGCCGGCAAACATGTACAGCTACATGACATTACGCGTTTCACGGGAATATAACCTTATTATTAGCCTCATATTAAGGTTATTTTTCTGTGACACGCGTAATGTCATGTAGCTGTCATGTTTGCCGGCAAACATTCCGCTGGTAAATGGGTTAATAGTAATTACCTCATCAACCCATCTCATAGCTTTCAAACACTTTTCCACCCATTCAAATGAAACAATCCACTTGCCAGCTGCCAACGCAGACATATACTTCACAGATCTGTGGAAGAATACACTATTAAAACTACTTGTTTTATGTAGTTTCAAAAACAAAACGAAAAATAAACCTGGATGTGTCATGCAGACAATAAAAGAATTGCCAACTTATTCTTCTGGTATTGTGTGCTCTCACACCCTTATGGATTATTTTTAAAATACACCCGGCGAGAGGTCCTTTTAATTGCTTAAACATAGTATGTGACTATGTTTAAGCAATTAAAAGGATTATTATTATTTAATTATTATTACTACCCACTGATATTAATTAATTATTACCTTTGCGACTTGTAGTCTTCATCAACTCCCACTACTAGATGAGTGACATCTTTTGTATATTTATCAACGTAAACCCATTTAAGTGACGCACATAAATTCTTCAATTTTGTGATTTCACTAGATGTTAAGCAAGAGCCAGCTATACACAATCTTTTATTGTTAGCAGTGTTCAGGTTTTTCAATGCCAGCGATCTCATTCTTGGAGATTCCGGAGTGTTTTCAAAGGCTTTAGTCATAAATTCTTTCTCTTGTGTGTTCTTTGCCACATCAGACGTTGGACAAAGTGTTATCTCAGGATCCTCATCCTCCGTATTTTCATTTTCAAAGTTTAACGACTTTCTGGCAACTGGTGTAGACTTGTGTTTAATGTGATCAACAAATTTGTTTATAGTCAGTGGGGTTTCCAATGCATGCTTTTTCGTGACACATTCAATAATGGTTCCATCCTTATTGCTTTTATTAAATTCTACACTCTCTGTCAAATTAATAACACTTCTAGATTTTTGCTTGACTACTGTTTTTTTCTCATCCTTTTCTGGTGGATTTAGTTTCTGTTCTAGTTTGTTTATTGACGATTCATTCTTTTGTCGAAGTTTAGAATAAGATACATTCCTATTGGTAAAAATAAAATATGTTATGACAAATTAATATTAAAAAGAAGAAAGTTTGAATGTCCCCTACATTAGTAAAATAGTCAGTATAATAGAAGAATACTTATTAATTTCAGAAAAATAATTCACCAATATAAAAACTACAATAGCCCTGATGCTATAATGGGTATTTTTAAGGGCAATGGACCTCAATACGGGAGTAATATTTGTACATGAAAATTAAACTATGTATTTCTCAGAGTTTAATGTTTAACATTCGCGTAAACATAAGAAATCATTATTTGTAGACGATTTAAGAACCTTTTAAGAAGAAGAGAAATATAACGTACTTTTGTGGTGTATCTTCCACTATGCTTTTATCAGATTCATCATCTTTGTCATCAATATGTGGAGTGTATTCCTGCAGCTCTAAATTTCGACACATGACTGGTGTCAGTAAGTTATGTACTTGCTGTTGCGTAGACTCGCGGACCTGTTGATCGTACCGTAATTAGAGGCTGTAATAATTATAATTTAAAACTTAAAAAAATACAACAAAAAATTACACATACAATATTTTTCAGTGTTCTATCACCATTTTCATTATCCTTTTCGCCTAATGAGAACATATTTTCGCTCTCTTTTTGATCGTAGTAATCTTTAATGTTTGTAAACGATTCAGACTGATTTGAGCCTGGAATGCTCACAATTTTGGATTTTTGTGTTAGTGTTCTTACATCTTTTCCAACTGTACCTATTTTTGATGTTGCAGTTGGAGTACCTCGGTGTTCATTTTCAATATCCTTATCAATATTACCAAAAACTTGGTCAATAACAGCTTCATAAGTTACAAGTTCACTTTCATTCTTATCATTTTTATCACAATGAGATGTATGAGAGTTAGTAATGCACATTTCTCCAATATCCTCAGAAATAGTTTTCATTTTCTTGCTTTTTGGTAAATCACAGTCAGTAGTGGTTTCTCTGCTTCTTTTGTCTGCGTTTTTATATTTATTTGTATGAATAGAGGGTAAAAGTATTTCTGAAGTTCCTTTATTAGTATTTTGTAAAAGTTGTACATTTTCATCCTGTGCCTTTGTTTTATAATTATTAATTTGTATATCACTCAAAATGTTTATATTCTTACTCTTGTCCAAATGTATTGTCGGACCAACTTGAGTAGTGGTCTTATTATTGCTAATATTACAAAAGTTACATTGTTCATCATTTATATTTTCACACTCCATTATTTTTGACAATTCTCGTTCAACACTCTCAGTAATTTCAAACTGTGCTGTTGCTGTCTCAGCAGATGCAGTATTTTTTTTTGTAGATATTGATTTGTTTGCAGGAGTACCTGCTTTATCAGTAGATAAAAGTTTATTGTCAGTATTTATTACAATTTTCTGTGCCATTTCATTATTAATTTTACTTTTTGTTTGGTCTTCTACTTCTAGACAGTTATTATTACTTGCAGAAATTTTGTAAGGTCCTAATGACACTTGGACTTCACGGTCAGTACTAGCTTTTAATGGTGAATCATTTTTATCCTTGTTAATAATAATGTTCGTCACCCTATCTCCTATTTTAATAGAAATCTGAATATCATTACTACTGTTTGTACCTCCTGGCTTTACATCTATGTAATGATAAGTAGTTGCATTGTTACAGGTATGTTTGTTATGTATATGGCTTAGAGGAGCTTTCTTTATAAATGCAATCTTAGATTTGTTTGGTTCATTAAAATTATTACTACTTTCTTGAAATTGTTTATTATTTACCTGTGATGGTGTATGGGATGATATAACAATTTGTTTAGCGGTAGTAATACTTTTTGCATTAATTAAAGATGATTTATTTGTGTTTTTTTCTAAGTGCTTTTTCATATTGTTGTCACTTCTGTCAGGGTTATCCAGCATGTAAATTGCTTTAGAAGGATTAGAACTGCAATCCCTTTGAGGAAGGTTATCAGCAGTATGCAAATCACTGTTCCTTTCATTTTCACCATTGGGTGTATTATCATCAATTTCTAATACCTGCTCTGACACAGCAACAGGTATATCAATATTTGATTTGTTACTTGACTGTTGAGTTTTTTTATACATTTCGATAGACACATTCAGTTTGTTCTTATTTTTTTTGTTAAGTTTACTAAATTCCTTCCTCATCCTTTTAACATTATTCCAGTTTTGTTTTATACTACTTGTCTTATTATCATTTTCAGTATTTTTTTCTTTACTATCTGGTTTTTCAGATGATGATTGTGATTGTATATTGATAAAATCAATGATTTTACCATCTTTCTTCCTTAAACTTCTTCGTGGATTTTGCATTGTATAAGAGTTATCATTTATATCAAATAGATCAGTGTCAATAGGGCCTACAACATTTTCTTTATCTTTATCAACTGTTTCGGTCATAGGTTCTATTTTATCCCAATCATCTTGTGCAATGGTTGCACAAACTACCTTTGTAGGTTTGTGCAGTACCACAGTACTTGTATGGACTAGGACTTTACTTTGTACTTGTAACTCTGCAACAGGTGATTTTTCTTGCGATGCTTGTTCAGAAGGTGTAATTGGTGCAGAAAAGTGATTTTGTGAACTGGCTAACCATTCTTTAACATTTTTTGAAGGATCATCTCTAGAGGCAAACTCCCCAGGTGTGTCGAGCATAAACTCATCCACTGAAAAAAAAAATATTGTATATAACTTAAAATCAAAGCAGCAGAAGTTTTTGTGATATTGATTATTTTTTTTTATAGTTATGTAAACTGTTGACTGAAGATAGTGCTATGTAGGCTTTGAGTCATTTGAAATAGAGAGTGGTGCAAGTGTGATCACATTAACTTTTTTTAACCATAGTACATGATATTATAAGACAATTGGCAAAATATGAAGAAAATGAAAACAGTTGTTTACTCACAGTATTGCTTTTCTCATTTTTACATGTTATTAATCTCACTGAGAATAATAATTTAAATCTATTAAAATGCTATGTCTTAAAACTATTGGCAGACAGACATAATATACTTATAATATCAAATTTAAATTGTGGTCCAAAAATATATTAATTATAATTTGTTTTTGCATTTTTTCAACATATTTCATCTAGCACTATTTGTAATTTTATTAATAAAATAACATTTGCACCACTTTATATAATATGGTTTAAATGATATTTTTGCATTATATTTTAGTTATTCCTACATTGTCACATTTTAGGCCTGGCAACAGCAAGTATGAATTGAAACCAATAGATCTAAGACACTAAATCTTTTTTGCAGGGAAACAGGTAAACTAAACTTAGGTAGGTAGATACACTGAGTTTTTACACAAATTCCCTGGAACTGGATTCTGACAGGAATTGATTACAGTCAGCACTCAATTAAAAAAATAAATGACAGATGAACAAAGATGAGGATAAGAATTTCAGTATCATTATAAACAAAGGGATGAAAAGCAGACAATAATGACATTGAGGACAAATATAAAATTTATATAGAAACTAGTTATATTGAAGGGCTAGACATAATATAAATGTGTTGCTCTAGCCATTATAGATTTTGACCACAATATAGTTCTGTCATGATTGCTAGTGTATTATTTTATAATGAAGAATACATTAGAAACAGCTAAATAGAAAGATGACTCACATTTGATGTTGAAAACTTTTTCAAATGTTTCACCAAGTGTGTTGATGTGTTCAGTAAGGTTTTGTAAGGCCAAATTTAATTTAGTGCTTTGACGGTTCACAGTAGTTGAACACTGAGGACAAGTGCGTCTTTTTTTCCAACATAAATGGCACAATGTATGCCCACATAAAGCTGTTTCGGGGGCTACATATGTTTTACAACTGAAAATGAAATAACATTATAATGAAAAACAATTCAGTTATAATAAAATATTTAAAAACAAATTTGTCTTTGAAACTGTTTACTATTGGTTAAAGAACTTCTTAATCATCGGTAATAAATATTGCAATAGGAATTATACAAAATTGTGTATTGTAAACAAATTACTTAGTTTTTATCATATGAAAATAGATGAGCAGTGTGAATAAAGGGAATTAAAGAACAAATAGAATAAGACCGTTTTTGTTGTATGTACTGTACAAACTGCTCGTGAAATACTGAGCTTTGTTCAGAATTACTATAAAAACGAAGGTCTATGCCTTGGTATGGAAGAATCACGGCGGCTCAATAAGATACGTGAAAAAGTATGCTGTATGTAATTATAGATACATGATAAATTTAAAATAAATATTGGAATCTTTTGGGTTTTTTATTCACGATACAAACCATTCAAGACAAGTTACTTGTTCAACTTGCTGGGATATCAAATGCGATAACTTATTGAGCTCCGGCCCTTTGAGAATCATGATTAAAACTTGTTAGATAAGTCATGAAAATGCTTGCCTAATTTTATGAATATAAAAAAGTATTGGTTAATCTTTGTGAGCACTAATCAAATTGAAATGTTGATAGTGTTTTGCGTATTAAACTTATTTTTTATATAAAAAATGACGTTCATATTTTGACAACTTTATTTTCCCGGCATCAGCCTTCACGAGTGTTGCCAGAAATGTGATTTGTAAAGCCAGGGTTAGACATCCGGAAATTTCGCATTCAGATATAAATATCGCATGAAAAAATTGTGTTACCGCAAGCACGTACCTGCACGTGATTCTTAATTTCTCAAATTAATAACGTAATTGAATGATGTTAGCAAGCGTACCAAATTCGGAAAATGAATTCATTCGGTATCTACTTATGTCCTTCATTATGCAGTGGGGAATGGCAACTCTGGTTAAACTTGAACTAGTTGCCAGGTGGTGGGTTACCTCCCAGATTAAGGGGAATTTTAATGCGACGGGGAGGAATTTCGAGAGACAACATTTTTTAGGGAAGAAATTAATTAAGTTTAGATCAAATTATAGTGTTTTGCAAAAGTAAATACTTTTTATTGGGAATAATCTCAGAAATATTCTAGTTTAAGTCCTGCATTCTCAATGATTTGTGAAAATCCAATTTACAGAGATTTAGTGTTACGATGTTTCAAAGGAGATATCTGGCAACTATGCTGAGAACTGTCATTTGTCAAAAAAAGTTGGTACTTGGTAGTTGTGGAGTGCCGAAAGATAGGATTTGTAATTACATCTTTTGGACCAAAAGAAACACATTATCCAAGTAATTAAGAATAATAATATTTCTTTTTTTAATCGGTTTCTAGTGTCACGTTAAAATTTCCATATAAATATTAATATAACCACATTCATTTAGAGTATGAAAATTATTACATAATCTACTGTGTTTTGATACCATTTCTGCAATTTTTTAAATAATAAGTATTACGTATTCCCCTACATTAAATTGTATAGATTTCAATATCAACACTGAATACATTTTACATCGTCTGCAAAACCTTCTGATTATTTAAAGTTATAGGTTACCTTCAAATCAATACATTGTGAATTGTATCATAAAATTTAATTTTCGTCACTGGCTTTTCATAGTCATGTATTTATAGCATAATATAACTAAAATTTGTAGTAATTAGGTACTAATGTGATTTCATTATTGGTGACAGAATGGCATTCCGTGGCGTGTTGAGGATGGGAGTGAGAAAGTTGCAAGTCCGCAACTTCGCTGATGCTGCTCCTAAAGGCGATGAGATGGCACTCACCTTTGCAGCTGGTAACAAGGTTAGCCAATTACAGCTTTTTATATTTTATTTTCCATTAACTTAGATAATCTGCAGATTACTGTAATATTTCTCATTTCTATAGTTTTTTGCAGATTTGTAAATATTCTTTGTGTAAAAATGTTTTCATAGGTAATAGGTTTGTAGAATATTGGCTATTGAATAAATAAAAATAATAAATAAAATATGTATAGAGACTATTCTATTATTTATATTGATAACTTCTATATAAACTGTTTGTCTCTATAGCACCATTTCTAGGCATATACATAAAATTAATGGTATTACTTGTAAATATTTAAAATCCTGTTCAAAGCTCTAGTGAAATAATTTTACAACTACTACAATATGTTTGGGGTTTTATTATGTGTTGTTTAAAATAAGTTGTGTAAAGTTGTATGTTATACTTACAAATGTATATTTACTTGTTTTATTTGTGATCATAGTATTAGAAACAAATCTTATGTTACTCTTATGCAATCCATGAGTTGAAATAAATCCAAAAGTTTGTGAAAATGTTTGAATATTTGTTAGAATTAAAAGCAGTAACTGCTGAATGGATTTGGATGGAATTTCTCACATACATAGACCTTGACCATGTCTTGGATTAATACTTAGACAAATTTTTATCTTGGCATCACGCATTTATAGGAAATAATAATTATTTTATATGATTTTCAAAAAATATGGCGCCGGTGTTGTTTAAATGGTGTTAGTAATGTATTGATGGCATTATGATATGATATTTGATAGGCACAATATTATGTATTCCTTTATAAGGCATATGTAAACATTAAGTATGAGAAGAAAATGCATAGTCTGGATCTTAAATAAGTATATACATTTTTTATTTTTTTAAAGGTTTTCTATGACAAGCAAGTTGTGAGACAAATTGATGTGCCATCATTCAGCGGAGCTTTCGGTATCCTGCCAAAACATGTACCAACACTGGGTAAGTGTGTATGTATATGGTCTCGGCAAGTTTAAAATTATTTATAGGATACAATTCTTATTGGCTCACTTGAAATAAGCATGATTAAAAAGGATGAATAAATTCAATGGTTATTTGTATTTTTAGCCCAAAAACTATACTCGCTTGTACAAAGGTGTCACAATTATTATGCTTTTGCAATGTAAATGTCTCCATGGTTTTTACTTTTGAGATATTTCTTTTAACAATGTTAAGTTACTAAAATATCCAGTTAATTCAATTATAATAATAACAGTTATTAATAATATATTATAAACGATAAATGTAATTGTTTGGTGCTACAGTAAATAAAATCTATTTTATTAACAGAATTTTAATGACACTACAAAATTAGTTTTATAATACACTAAATATTACTTCTATCAATATGTTATGTTCAAATAATGTATGCGGTTTTATTGTCGATACTAAAATTAATCATATTGTGAATTATAAATGTGATACTTAAATGTTTTTTACAGCCGTCTTACGTCCAGGAGTCGTCACTGTAGTAGAAAACGATGGCAAGCAAAGCAAGATCTTTGTCTCGTCTGGAACCGTTACTGTAAATGATGATTCCTCTGTACAGGTAATGATTAAAATTTTACTATTTTCTTACTTTCAAGTGACTAGGATTCCTAAATTAACATTTAATGGATTTTAGTACTTTTAGACCTTGCACCCAACTGCGCCTGTGAGGCTTTAAACGGTATCGTCGATTGCTATAACAATATTCCTAAACAATTTTGTTGCATATAATTAACTTTATTTTATGTTACTATGCAGACATTTTATGACGTCACATGCTATTTATGTTTATAATTTTATTAGATTTGCAAACCCCACTACTTAAAAAACTTTCAAAAACTACTAAACATATCTCCTAACACATTCTAAAATTTTTGTATTATGTAATTTGTATATTTTTGCAAAAAGGTGTTGGCTGAAGAGGCACACCCCTTGGAAAACATTGATCGCAGCGCAGCGCAGGAGGCCCTCAGCAAAGCACAATCTGAACTGAGCTCTGCCTCCAACGAGAAGGTAATTTATAAATCATTAGTAGTAGAATGTACCACCACATCTATAGTTTTTTTAGGGACATAGTTGTTTCGCTAGTTGTTGTCGAAATCCAAAAAAGTTCCCCCTGACTAAAGATCCTGGCAGGAATAAAGTATTTGTCGATTTAACTTTCCCAATACATAACACATTGAACATCCTACTTGTTCAAACTAGTCATTATTCAGAAGATGTAGTAACGGCATCTATATTTTGTTCAACAAGAAGATTTGAATTATTTTTAAGCCTCTTTCGACTTTAAATAAGTTTTTAAAAAATAGTACTTATGTACAGTTCTAGTTACTAAGACTTATACAGTAAATCTTGTAAGAGAGTATATTCTGAGCAATATTTCGCTAATATGCTCGGAGGTCACCCACCGAAAAATTCGGAACTCTCTCAATTACCTACGTATTATTACATACTTGTCTTAATCGTTGATATGTATTTGTTTTAGGCCAAGGCCGAAGCTGCTATCGCCGTTGAAGTTGCCGAAGAGATCGTGAAAGCTGCATCTGGATAAATTCATTAAATTATTTCTGTGGATAAAGATTAGTCATATAACACCATAATATAAACATTCGCGTATCAAATAAATACACCTTTTCGGTTGACAATGACTTTGTTTTGACATTAATTTAAACCTTTATGTATTAGGGTATGTTCCTGAGTATCAAATTACATTTCCGGCCGATTTCAATAAAGGTTGCCAATTTTAACCTTCATTCTATCTCGAGAATCAACCCATGGAAATAGATCGTTTTTAGGTATTTGTATTTAAATTGGCGGTAGTCCGATATTAGCGACTTAATATGGCGTGTATGCGCGTCTTGGCAAAGCAATTTTGTTTGATACAATGGCGTATTTGAAACATTTTGGTCTTTACTTTTATTAATGTTTGTCACATTTTAATTCAATTCAATTCTAACACACAAAAAGGTGCAAATGTGGATGTGACGTCATCGGATTATATCATTGGATGATATCTCCACTACGCGTCCACTCTGACACTGCAATATGAATTACTGCCTCATTTCTGAAACGATTTCAATGTAATTTTCACAAAAGGGATATTTTCTCGCACTATTTGCTGTCACATATAAAATAATTTTCAAATCCCAACATAGGAAAATATCATATTGGCTACATTTTAAAGAACACACTATGCACTAGATGCACAAGATATTATTTCGAATTTATACTCTGTTTCAAGCATGGATTTGATGCTGTTGTATTATGTAGGCACTTAATTAACTAACGAAATAAGTTGCCTTCGTAGACATTAGAAAATATTTTTGGTAATTTTTTGTCAGGAGCACACTTATTTCATTTGTGATACAATCCATATGGTATTGTTACTGGGTATTTGAATAGTGCATATAGATTGATCTGTTTTGGAAATGAATGTCAAGTCCTATTCAGTTAAATTTGTTATTTGTCGGATCTTATAGGGTAAAAATTGTAAACAATAAAATAATTTTAGTGAAATGAAGACTGCGAGCGCCTGATTCTGATCAACATGGCTTTAAGAAAAGCAAGGTGGCGTTGACTTTGAATTGACCCCTGGCAAAGTTAAATGCAAATAGATTCCGTATTTGAAATCTATACTATTATGCATCTGTTAATGCTTTTCTAATAAAATTTATGAGGCACTTCATGTCTTAAAATATCCTGAGAATCTATTAACAACATTCTAAGATATCAAGCAGACCTGAAGAACTTAGGTCCATGCTGATAGAAATATCCTTTTTAATCATTCATAACAATTATTTTTGGGTTTGGAATAAGGGTTTCCAATGAAACAGCAATGTGCAGTTAATGTTGGAGTAGTTTATTTAACACAAATCAAACACTTTGGTACATTTAATAATATGTTGGTAGACATGTTGCTTAGCGTAATACAAAACTTAGTTCCAACTAGCGCAAACCTAATGCACATAAGCAGACAACCGAAAAAATAATAATTACCTAATAAAACTGTATTAATCTAATCTTTTGGAATTAATTTTAAATTTTATAATTTCGAATAAAGTTTATATTTGTTCATATTTAATTTTAACAAGTCTTAATAATCCGAATTTCCTAATTGGAAGGTTGAGAGAAGATATCGGTTGGTAGGAAGTTGCGAAAACCTAGCTACAAGCCTAAATTTGCCAAGCTTACACCACAATACACAACACATAAAGGGAAACATCTAGAAAGTGACACGCACGTGTCTTAAATCTAGTATTTGTGTAATATAGGAGCATATAGTTACGATAATGATTATTAAAAATGCATCTTAATTCCTATAGTAGGTAGGTAATGTTAAAACTTCGAATTCCGTGTCAATAGTACTTATTTCATTTTGCGACGGGTACAAACGTCAAGTACGTATATTGTTTTGAAGGTAACTATCATAGTATTATTTTGTTTGTATATTGTATGCGATGCGTCCATAGATAGATAGATTATAGCTAAAATTGATTAGATTAAAATCTCATAATAATTATTATATTGTGTAACACATTATTACTGACTAATAACTATCGATTATATAGTCACTTTTAAAGAATTAATTACTAGTAATGAAGAATGTATACCTAGTCTTATTCTAAATAGTATATGATTAAATGCAAATCAAACATTAAAAACCTTAAATTAATGACACAAGTTGGCAATAACGTAAATGGTAAAAAGCATTGTGAAAACTAATAACATCAAAATGGAAGCATGATTACAACTCAAAGGTTGTTATTACTATCGTACGTGTGCCTACGCAAGTATCAATAACGTTATTTTACGTAAAAAATGGGATAAAATAGAAAATATCACATACATATTACCTACGTGTTGAGCTTAATTTAAATGAATGAGTAAAATTCACCCCAAACCGTCAGCAGTTAAAATATTTAAATTAAGCTAAACAAATAAGACAAAACAAAGTAACTATAATTAAACTGCACATACAGCAAATTCTGTAGTAAATGCTAAGTTGGGTACCTACTACGCATGTATTAGATAGGTTTCATTCCACGTCACATAATGGGAATATATATTTTGAATGACTACCACAACCATGATTTTCTGTAATTGTATCACTACTCAGTGACGTGTTGTATAATGCTAAATTGGGAAGGTAAGTGCTAATTTGTACATAACCCAACTTGTCAAGTTTACCACAGATTTGACCGAACAATGGTACTATTGTGCATGTTTGAAATTAAAACTAGGAAAGACCAAATTTAGCCAACTTAGTTGGGGTAATTATAAAATAAATAGCAACATAAACGCGACACACAGACAAGATGAAATTATTTGGCACAGGTATCACCATCTTGTTGGACGAGTAGCTCTTTGGGACGAGGGAGCTAAAAATTTAAATAAAAGGCGGCAAAAATAAATAGCAGCGTTCAAGCTAAAGAGCGACACTTCAGCATAGGTGGTGATGGACCATAACATCTAAATAAACAAATAATAGGTGTGTGTCGCAGCGCAATTTCAATTTTTCGATTTACAGGTTACACTGCCACAGTATCGTAGGCTGTGAGTCCCCGCCCGTGGACTGCTTGCTGGGGGATTGGGGTGTTTGCTTCTGGTCTGGAAAATATCGTTGGCATTGTAATTCTATTAGTTAACAATTGAATCGGCATATTGCGAATATAAACAGCTAAAAACAATGCGATTAAGACGTTCTGAACATTGAGGGTTTTACAACATTTAATGAAGTTTAGCATTCTCACGTGGTTTACAAATCTTCCAAAGGACATATTATATGAGTCGATCTAGTTTGTAAGACACAGCTAAAGGAACTAATGTTTTATATTCAAATAAAACATTATTAACTAAAAATACACCTTTCAGTTAACATGCTCGTTCTAGGAAACATTGTTTGAATGTGGAGGTTTTATAAGGATATATTATGTAATATTAGCACTGTGGATCAACATAGGGCGCGCAAATGATACAACTGCACTATAATAAAAAAGTAATGTGAATAAGATAAATGTTTAACTATTAATTATGTAGTTATCGGCTTTTAACGTAAGTTTCGTGGTCTAATTAAAATGCTAAATAAATGATAATATCTAGACAGTGTGTACAGTAGCTACCTACCGCACCAGCAACATAATTTTTTCCAACCATAAATATGAGCGCATCTATTTTCGAGTAGTTATTTTACCATTCCTTTAGCAACATAAAGGTTTATTCACAGTGCAAAAAGTTGTTAGCCAAAAAATTGTTAATCACTTAACACAAAGAGCAGGCAAACACAAATTATAAATATAGTATAGTCTTCATTTTAACATACTTTGACTTACTGTTTCCTGTGGACACGGATGCAGAACACAACACATGCTTAATAACGAGCATAAACTAATCAATAATTATACACAAGGCATCAATAGATGCTCAGATGCCTATGACATGACGTGATACATGTTTAAACACGAGTGCTAGCGCACACACAAGGAAACGGCACAGAATTAGTGTCGAATGAGTTTAGATCAAGATTCTTTCATAGAATCATGGATAGTCCTGATAAGTAACATTATAGTAATAACTAATAATATTCAAAAAGTATAACTAATAGTTATACATAATATATTAATGAAATTGCAATAGAGATCTGCTGTTTTTATAGTTTCTTTAAAATTGTTATTACAGATATTTCAATTTATGTTACTTCCATTAAAACCTCTAATGAGGTTGTCAAAATGGCTGATGCACAATGTCTGTGTTAAAGTGCGCGTGCTTGAGTAAAGTCTACGGAAACTAACCTGTCAATGAGTTTCCTCATTTCCTCGCTGTGCAAACCGTCCTTGGCAGTGTGGGCCCTGACTGCAACAACATAGAAGTCACGACGCGTTCTACTCTAGCCACGAGACCTGGACTCGGCTGACCGCTACGTTTACATCTCGTGTGATAACCGCATCAATATTTTACGTACACAATTATTGGCCTGCATTATAGTAGGTAGTCAACTTTGGAATAGATTTTAAATACTTACATCATATCTTTGTTTGAACTTCATTCTTTTGCAATTTATTTAAATATGATTGTTCGCATTATTCAATAAGGGTACTTCCCGTTGGACGTGGAATTTAATTTTGCGGTTATTACACAAGAATGTTTGCATTTAAAAAAAACACGTACTAGTTTATCTACAGAAACAATTCAAATAATTAGAATTAGTTAGGTACACAATCACATCTAAGCGTATAAAAATATAATCCAGTATTCAATGTAAACAATAAATGGTGGCATAATCAACTAAACGCTATGATCATCAGAGGTATATCATTATTATTTAATATTTTCAAATTGCTGTTTATTTTAATAGACAGTAAAAGATCACCTGATGTTTTAATTCATTATGCCAACAGAAAACAGAAGAAACAGTAAATTTAAATTTTGAAAATAAGAGTAGGTAAGCCAATTGCAGAAAGATCTAATTTTGAAGCTTGATTTTAAAATTTGTTATAACTGATACAAATGTTGCATGCGGTCAGTCACAATTATTATAAACATAAAAGGTTTAAGTAATACTTTATTAAAAAATATTATTACCGTCTTCTGTTCAGTTGACACCCAAAGTACGCATGGACCAATTTGGGTATTTATTTTTAATTTAGAATTTGTAATATCGTCATGAGTTCATAGATAAATGGTGAAGGAGCCACAATGGATTTTATGTGAATTGTAAATATGAATTATGCGCAAACAGGTATGTTACTAACCTAATAAATGTTTTTCATAGTATACTATTTTTTCATGTATTTTAAGTGCTTGTATTTTTTCAAGTAAAACTCCAAGTGTCACGTAAAGAGCGGGTAACGTGCAAATACAATGTATAATCCTCTAGGGTTCTTGTTTGTTGGCTGCTGAATATATCTTTAAAGAAAGAGAAAATCTACTAGATACCTATCTAAGCTCTTTTGCCAGCATGGAAATATTTTGTACTTACGTACAATAACTTTCTGTTTCGAAAATTCTTAAAGACAGAAGTATGTAAAATAGATGAATATATTATTGTGTTTAATGCACCGTCTTCTTAAGGTTATAGCTTAAGGTCCATTTTTCATACATTTTGTTTCACCTTTAATCCTTTAAAATTTAATACGACGAAATTTTAAAGGCCGAAATATCCATGCATATTAATTATTTTTACGTTTTTCTTTCAACTGCGAGAACTAATCACTAACTAGACGTGAATTTAAATTCTTTACTTGTCAATACTTGTTTAGTTACCCAGATTAAAGGTGAAACAAAATGTATGAAAAATGGACCTTAAGCTATAACCTTAAGGAATTGTATTTATTTCTGTTCACGAAGGTGAAACTGTGCGAATGCGACAGCATTCAGTAATAGATATATAAGCTAATATACAGGGTCATTTTTACATTGTGTTACTAAATGAAACCACATACTCGCCTTCTCCTTTGCTGACATTGTGCCAAAAATCATCCATTAAAAACGAATATTTTCACCAAAAATCCTGGTTTTAATTTTCTGATTTTTTTATTATTTTGTAATTTAATGAGAATATGGCGTGTGCGTGGGTGTATTTCTGAATGAAAGTATGATGTTAATACTGCAATGAATTCTTTTAAAGTAGAACTAGTGACATTAGGGCACATAAAATGAAAATGACTTTTTATTAATATTTATTTTATTCGAAACTTACACTTTTTTATTTAAATCTACGGTTCAAGTAACTTATTGTAAATTGTTATTTTCAGGTAGATAAGACTGTGGTTTCATTTAGTAACGCGATGTAAAAATGACCCTGTATATCGAATTTTAAAAAAGTAGGTATTTATCTTCGCTTGCTAACCGCACTTTAGAAGAACAATAAAATTTGATTAAGTATCTACGTCCGACAGTGCCTCTACCTATAGAGATATATAGAGACCTACCGCGTGTATCATAGTAAATGTTATTTACAACATATGGACTAGCCTGGTACTGTGTACTATGTACGGTGGATATGTTGCGCACACAATGTCGTATGTGTTGTTTACGTACCAGGGTAGTTGCGTGGCTGGTCGCATTCGGCTTCGGAGATTTCGTTTGAGTCCTTGCTCTCATTGAAGGAGGAAGAACAGTTGTTGTCGTTGTTCGCGTTGCGTGGTGGGGGTGGGGGAGGCTCGGGGGATCCGCCGCATTTGCGGGTTCCTGCAGATTTTACTTCAAATGCATCACTTTAGTAAATATCGGAACTAAGTTTCGGTCGGTTTTTTAGTAGCAACGCGAAAGCGAATTGCGGAGGCGAAGAATTGAATACGTCGTACGTATTATCATCAATTATCCATTTTGTCTTTTAAATCATATTATAAATTATCGTTTTTTACCATCAGCAATTAAATATTCAAAAGCCGGTGACATTGAGCGAGTTGTTGTTTGCTTGAGTAGCGCGTGGCAGCATGTATGTGTGTAATGTGTATTACCAATGCTAGGGCGAGATCCGTAGTGGTCGGAGTAGGGCGTGCCGTAGGCGCCGGTGTACTGGTCGTCCTCAGGGGCGCAGCACGCGGGCTCGTCGTACTCGGGGCCGCAAGCGTACATAGGCCGGGAGTAGCGGGCGCGCTGACAATACGTTTTGACAGGTTATAAATACTACTTGGTAAATAAAATTCAATAGCATCTACCCTTTAAAGATATTTTTCTAAAAGTTAATTCCGTAAGTTTTGCTCTACTTGGAAATCAATAAGATCAGTAGGTATGAGATAAATTTAAACTTAATGACTTATACAATAAAAACATACGAAATGGACTCAAAAAAATCAAGACCCCTAGTTTTTCTCTAAAGATTATTAAATAATAGAGTGACGTATTGTGCTATTGTGGCTTACGTATTGGTCCTCTTCAGCGCAGGTGGCGGGGTCATCATACTCGGGGGCAGTGGAATAGATGGCGCTCTGTCCTCCCTGGGAGTTCTTGCGGGCGTAGCGGCTGTTAGCACGGGGCTGCCGTACCAAGCGTAGTTTTTAAAAGTTTTAATTGCATAATATTAATTTGCTACATGTTATTTAGGTAATTTGAAACACAATATTAGTAGCTCTTGCATGAATTCAGATTCAGCAGATCCAGAATTTAGAAGGGTTGACGCTTTAAACCAATATAGTTTCTACGCTGACTTAAAATTAAATTCCACGGAGGAACTTTCACCTAATACGGTGGCCTGTTCAAATTCGTTAAACTTCTTTGGCGAACAGACTTCGTTTCCGATGGATGGACAAATACTTTTTATTGGACGTCTGTTCAAACACTAACAACTTCAGTGCGGTTATTAGGTGGAGTCAGTTAAAGTCGGATACCATCAACCGTAGAATATTTCAAACGAACCATGCTCTGAGATCCAGCGCGCGAGTGAGCAGGGTGATGAGGATGAGGGTGGGCCAGGGTGCCGGCGTGCGCTGGGTGGTGGTGGGGGAACGCCAAGGCCTTGCTGGGGTCCATCTCTTCGCGGAAGCCGAGCAGGTGGAAGGTCGCATAGGGGCAGATCTCGTCTTCCATGCCTGAAAATATATATAAGATTGGTCAATAAACAACTAAGTATGTACTATATTTTTGTTGAATATAATACCCTTAAATGTAAACCAGAACATGCATAAGTGTACTGGTGATTGTTCACATGGTTAGATGTGATGATGGCCAATGGTGGTTGATGGTTTTACTTCTCTATGATAAAGATTGGGCAGGAGAGTGGATTTTAGCCTCGATCAAGTTATCATCTTGATATAAACAAAGAAAAGCGTGCATTCAATGAGTATTGTGATTGTTATTTAATCATCTCCATATGCCCTTATCCCACCTTAATGAATTGTGAAGGCGATAGATTTCTTAAATTGTAACGCGGATTTGAGTATGTGGAACATCTTTGAGTAATTCTGGTCCATGCATATTTATAACATAGTGATCCAATATTTGATTAATATTATCAACCTGTATAATTATTTTTTTTAACTATAGTCGTTATTTTGTATATGTGAGGCAAACCAAATAAATAGTTCATAAATAAAACGGTGTGCAAACTTAAATGCAAATAAATAAAAACACTTGTTAGAAAAGAAGCAAATAAAACATAATATTGTAGATAGATTAACATCAGATTCACAGCAAACGACGATTAAATATATACTTACTCACTCGACAGGCATTGTTAGAAACACTCCACTCGGTTATGACATGACGATCATCAAACACTTTATATGATCACAACGAATAGTATTTCTCATACACAAGAAGTAAGTATATAAAATTAAATCTAATATTGATACAGTAAGTATAAAAAACGTTATGTTGTGTTCATATCTAATGGTATTAGAAATCGGATATCTGTCCCCATCTGTATGTAGAGTTCAAGCTAGTGATGGGACACAGTGGTTATGTTTTGTTTCCCGGCTTGAAAGTGTTATGTATTATAGCATCAGGCAAGCAAGCGTCGAAGCTATATGACCTGTAGATATGGTGTCACCAGAGCCGGTGCGGCGCAGGCGCGGTCGTCGCACGCGCTCGTAGTGATGGCGTCGGGGGTCCCACGTCGAATGCGCCCCCACTGAACCACACTACTGGGTTACGCATGCGCTACGTATGTTCATCAACTAATCATACATAATCTTACATTTAGGATTTTAATTTTAATCTGATTTAGTTAACGTAGCATTCGGAATTCTAGTTAGCAAAAGTACCTCTAGTATAAGCCCATTTACAATCATCGTTAGGCTCTTAGAATTTAAATGTGAGATTATGTTTGAATTGTGGCTTGCACCAAAATGGAAAATATATTGCTAGCAAAAGAGGAAAAATTTACCAATTCAAAGTAAGTATTGGATTGATAAGCAAATTAATATGATGGTAAAAATAGCTTAAAAATTATAGACGAAAACAAAATGACTAAGCTGTACAATGACAAGTTAAAACATAATTCAGCATTGTAAGTATTTTTTGGATATGTAGTACATAGTGCAACCAATATCAAATACATAGTGCTGGTTTTTGTAAACATTGGTGTCAGTGCGGGAATCGAACCTACGACATTTCGTTTCACAGCCATCCCACGACGCCACGGAGCCCCAAACGGAGCCTCAAGGGCCATTGTAGGTTCCATTATTATATTTAAAATACTGAATTTGTTTTTGGAGCGGTAATGTTTTGTCTAGAATTATAGGGGGTTATGGATAGCCAAATAACTTTACAATGGTATTATTTATTTCAGATTAATGGCTACGTATAATGTTATTCCATTAACCTTCAAAATACCAATTTAGCTTAAATTCCCCATAGAAGCATACAACGGAATACATAAAGGAGATAAAATCCTTCACCTTTCCAAATTAGAAGTTAAAGCGCCCGCCAAGAAAAAGGAATAAAAAGAGGAAAAAGACATCTAAAAAACTAATACGTCTCACCTTGGACCATAATATCAGAGGAAAGCGTATTACAAGTATATAAAGAAGAATATTACGTTTTTAACATTAATTCGATATAGTTTAGAGGTATACTTACTAATCACAGCCTGTCGTTTGACGCGGTCGCAAGTGTTGTAGTTGGAGCCGGGTACAGGGGGGAGTTTGCGGTTGGGGGGAGCGATGTAGCCGAGTTCGTCGCGGAGTCCGCCGCGCTTGTCGAGAGTGCCGCCGCCGCCGCCCAGAGCAGCCTGGGACGCGTTGTAGACCGCATCATCTAAAAATAAGGTGCTTTTTCATCCCTAGGAACATTACATTAAATCAAATAAATTCAAACTTCCTTGTATATTAAGTTATGGTCTGAGTGTTGCCAAGTAAATTAGTTTTTTGTTTTAACATATTTGATTTTGAAACGAAGTGATATATTTTTGTATTTGAATAATATGACGACAATAACGCAAATATAACGTTATTATCTAAAATAAATCAATGAATGAATAGTAGCAAAACATAGTAAAGAATTTTGATGTAAATTAAAATATTTAATGACTCATGCCAGATGAGTGTCTATGATTGTGAAAGGATGGTAAACCGGATAAAAATTAAAATAATAAAGCGGTGATCCATGCCACCTATACATACAGTACAAGTCCTTCTGACCTCGCAGCCGATGGGGAGTATTCCTGCGCGCTAAAGTGAGGCAGATAACCACAACGCCTACGATGAACACAACGATAGTAGCAAGGATGGGTACAAGAACTTCAGGTTCGAGCCAGGCCTTTACCCAGGGAGGTAATTCCTTGTCATCACCGTTGCCGGGCAGGGGAGCGATGGTGCCTAAAACATAATTTACCTTTGTGATGATCCCTTGCTCCTCGTACAACGCACACGACGACAATAGCGATAATAATGACGAGAATAGAGGCGACGACAGGCACGATAAGGTTGAGGTGCGTGAGGATTATCTTGAGCGTTTGTTCGGTGGTAAGGGTGTTGCCGCCGACGTCGCGCGCGGGCGCGATCGTACCTGAAATGCAAACCGCCGCGTTACTATTTTATTTATTTTTAAAAGTAAACCTAATGAAATCAAAAAAACAAAGGCGATGCATTTCAGGTACGTGCGTTATATTAATATCATTCACTGATGACTCTACATTTGAAATTCAATTCAATTCAATTTTTAAATTGTGGCTCCATCGTTGGCAGACGATGATTTTGCCAATGTCAAAGTTGAAAGTAGGAAAAGTTACGGTAAATTTTTATGGGTCTAATATTATCTATGACTGTTGAGCGGTAAATAAAGCAATGGCAATACAAAATAATCGAAAAACACATTATACGTAAATTCAGAATAAGAATATTTGAAATTCAATCATAATAATAATTTCTTTCCACGTCAATGTCAATGTTTTGTGAAGACTGCTACTTTAAATATAAGAGTAGTAAAAAAATGGCAAAATTAGGTTTAACGTTTTAAAAAGTTATAAAAAACGTATTATGTTAGCGGAAACTATTCAATTAAATTATTTTTTTATTTAATTAAATTTTTGATATATCATTATCAAAATCATTGAAAAACCAAAAATATACTCCACAATTATAAATTATCATATAAAATTTGGAATAATATAATAATAAATATAATTTTACTTTTACGTAAAAAATAAGAACAAATACCTCCAGTCATAGTAAGAGTCGCAAATTCGTATTCGGCTACGTTAAATCCAGCGTTATTGTGCGCAGTGATCCTCAAGACATACCAAGTCGCAGGTTCGAGATCTGAAAGGACCAATAAAAATGTATCAATAAATAATATACTTTTAACACAGACACTTTAGGTGTAGATGCGTACCAAGAACAACGAAGTTTCCGCCAGGTTTCACAGCGTTTGAGATCTGGTTCCATTCAGCAGCTCCCCTATAAAGCGATAATATAATTTAAATGTCTCAATATTAAAAGATAAAATATCATAACAATTAAAATATACTAACTTCTTCTTATTTTCGACAACGAAGTGGCTCATGGGGCAGCCGCCATCCAGCCATTGTTTGAGATGGAGGGTCACGGACGAAGATCCAACTTCAATGAAATCAGTGGCGCGAGGTACAGGAGGCTTGGAACCACGGGTGCGAGCGATCACTACGTCTGAAGCTTCGCCAGTGCCGATTCTGATTAAAAAAAAAGTACGTATTGTGAACCATAACTACACTAATATAAAGTCGGAAATAGGTTTATGTGTCTGTCTGTCGGTCCTTTCAGGTCACTTGCCTAACGATGAGCACAATTCATCAACATTAATCAATAGCAATGCCTATATCCTGAATTTTGTATTACAAAATAATGGACGATAATTGTAGATAGATTGACATACCCATTGTAAGCCGTAACGTAGAGCTGATATCTAGAGCCGCAGAACAAGTTTTCCAAAGTGTAGGTGTCAGTTGAGCTTGGAATCTGAAAAGCAATGGTGTGGAAGAATTAAATAATGAAGACAGTCAGGTAAGCAGATGTGGTAACTACAATACGATTAAATGCATTTCATTCACCTGAACAGTTTCCCAATCTCCGAATTCTTGTTTGTAGTGGATAGTGTAACCAGCGGCGGGCGATTGGTCAACTTCGACGGATGGCTTCAAGCGGAGAGTCAGGGAGGAAACAGAAGACGAAGCAATAGTCAGTTGAGGGGGGAAGGGAGGAGCTGAAACATTAAGGATGATTAACAGCTCGCCAAATAAATTACCGACATCATCCCAAACGGTAACTTACAACATTCTTACCAAGAACCGAGAGCGTATGAGTGACTGTGTCAGTTCCGAATTGGTTGTCAACGTGGCAAGAATATTCCCCGGCGTCCTCGCGTGCTACTCCAGCAATCTGCAACGATCCTTCAGGCAGTTGACGAACGCGTTCCGAAGCTTCCAGGGGCTGGCCTTTTACCTGATTTTAATATATGCTGTAAATTTACTGAATGAAATGCTAAAATGTTATATAAACTGTTGATAAACTACCTTCCAGACAATATTAGGGGGAGGAACACCGACGGCAAGGCAGGGCAGTTTGACATCTTCCTTGTAGGTCGCAGTGAACGATTCATCGAAGGACGCAATTTTAGCAGGAACTAAAATAAATATTTTAGGTATTGTAACCGTGTTGAAGTAAATAAAAATTAAATTATTGTTTCGTAATTTCAATAGCTTAGTAACCTTTGTCGCTTGGGCTGCAGGAAGCGGTTGCCGAAGGTTGGCCTTCACCGATGATTGTGGATGCAGTAACCCAGAAGTCATAACGGCCGGCTTTAAGTTCGGTTGCGGAATAGCTGGTTTGAGATGCAGGTACCTAAAATAGTATTACATAATTTTCTTATAGGTATTTATTTCAAATAAATAGTAACTCAAACTAAACATTAAGATAAATTACCTTGTTAGGATGAGGTTCCGAGTTCTGAGCCTGGGTATAAACGTTGTAATGGGTGACAACACCGTTAGGCTGCGCTGGGGGCCTCCAAGAAACTAAAATCGAGTCCTGTCCCATGACGAGAGCTTTCACGGCACGTGGGGCTTCGGGTACTATAAGTTTAAACAGTACATTAAGTATTATTTGTACAAAATAATTAATTCAATACAAGTAACATTCAATTGCGTCCAGGATCATTATATTCACCATCTTGTTCAGTCTGGCAGTGAATTGGTGCAGAGCGTACGCCATCTCCGCCGTTAGTCGTAGCAAGTACTTCCATAGAGTAGTTGGTGAATTTCTTAAGTCCGTGAAGAATAGTTTCGCTGCTCGCCGTGATCTTGGTGTCTTTTGTCTTCTCGTCTGCAAATTAATTATTATTGTGTAGATATTTGGTACCTATTGTCCCAATAATTTCTACGATTTTTGGTAACAACTTTAAATTAGTACTTACCATACCAGGTCTCGCTAGGTCCGTAAATAACTTTGTAAGCCTTGATAAGTCCATTGGCAGCGGCAAGAGGCGGAGAAATCCAGGAGACGCGGATAGTCTGGGCAGTAAGAGTAGTGCAGAGGACATCTTGAGGCGGGGCAGAGGGGGCACCTTCAGCAGTGTACGCGCGCACTTCACCAGAGACTGGTCCGGAACCCATTTTGTTGAAGGCTTGTACAACTACAGCGTATTGGGTGTATGTCCTAAAAATCGTGTTATTAATAAGATGACACGAATTTTTGAATCATTCGGATCTGAAAATTGCCTTGAACTTACTTCAGATTCAAAATGTCAAGATGATGTTCCTTGCCGGATTCCTTGGAAATATCAACGGTTTCAAAGACAAAAGACTTGTTGCTTGAGGCCAGCTTGTACCCAACGTAGTATCTGCAAAATGAAATGTGCTTTTAATAATGTATAGCAAAATTATCCGCCATTTATTTATATATAAATAAACTTAAAAAATAAGGGGTACTTTATTAGATTTTCTTACCCTTGCAGTTCGCCGTTCCAGTCCTGGGGCGGAGGGGGTTTCCAGGTAACTCGCAGAGTGTGTTTGTCAATAGCATCGATTTTCACGTCTTGGGGAGGGCCAGTAGGAGCTTCTTCGGCAGTGATAATTGTAACAGTCTCAGAGGGTTCAGAAGTTCCGAGTTCATTTTCAGCAACAATCCTGATGTGGTAAGCAGTAGCAGGTCTAAGTCCAAATACACCGGCTTCAGTAGCATCTCCTGGTACGAGAACTCTACGAAACAAAACATATTCAACATAAGTAATCATAGTTTTATCACTTCAATATATTTTTTAAAATTGCCAATCGTTTCTTAAATTACCTGTCAATATCTTTTTCCCAGTTGCCTTTAGCGCGTTTGTATTCAATGAGGAACTTCTTGATAGGCGAGTTTCCGTCGTATGGTGCAGCCCACGACAACTGAACGGTCCTTCCAGATTTGTCCAATACTTTTAAGCCATAGGGTGCTTCGGGTACCTCTATAAAATATATTCAAATATCATTATTTTAACGCATTAATGAGATGTTATAATCATGTATTTTTATATTGTTAATTTTAAATAAGTTAAGGAATTATATCTTACCTTGGATAATCATGTTAATGCTAGTATCATCGGATCCAAAGGCGTTAGTCGCAACACAGGTGAAAAGGGCGCTGTCGGAACGTTCAGTCCTTCTAATGCTGAGATCAGAGACAACTCCACCGGGCAGAATTTCTTCGCGGATCGTGTAACGAGGGTCGGATTTAGGTTCGAGGCGTTTGTTGTTCATGTTCCAGATAATTCCAATAGGCTGCAATTTTTTTTGCGTGATATAGACCGAAAAGATACCCGTCTTAAATAAATATTTCCAGAAGAGGAACGGGCTCACTGTTATTGTTTTCAGAGATTTAAGGCAGTCAAAAAGCGTAATGGGCAGATGAAGTGACCGACTTAAGGTCGGCCAAGTTAATTTTGCATGAACGATGTTAAACATGCATATGCACTGATGCAACTAGTTTACCTTTTCTCCTTTAGCTTGACATTGCAGCACAGCGGGTTCACTTCGGCGAGCAGTTTGATTCCTCATTTTAATTTCGAATTGAGGGGGAGCTTAAATTTAAAATTTGAATACATTAATTAATTTAGATTGGATTAATAATTATTATAATTAATGAATAGGTAATTATTTATGATCAATTATTACACAATTAAAAGAATGAGCTTTTTGTTATTATGCCTATCAAATGATTAGACGTAAAGTAAAAAATAAACGAAAAACTGATCAATAACGTTTATTGGATAGTGCCGATTAATTAACAGGAATGTGATATATTACCTTGTACACTAATAAGAATGACAGCGGATAATCCTGATCCAATTCCGTTTACAGCTTCGCAAAGATAATAGCCTTCATTTGTTTTCTGGATGTTAGTAATAGCCAATGTACCGTCCTCAACCTTTACATTAGGGTTGTTGGGTTTCAAGTCTTTGTAATCGCCAGGCGTATCCCCTTAAAAATAATTATATACGCATAAGACCAGTGCATAGAGACAGTGAATACAAATGACGACCATGGAAGTTTTTTTTTATCTACACCTGGGTATCGTATCGAATCCAGGGAAATTAACGGTTACGTTAGTCTAAGTTACTGCCAACTAAGAGCTCAATGTGGTGTTATTTAGTTTTTAATAATTATAAAAATTAAATATATATTTTATTGTTTTATACCTTCAGCTCTCTTCCATGTGACTTGGGGCTTGGGGAAGCCATCGGCTTTACATTCAACTTTAGCATCGGAACCTTGAGCAAAAGCCTTATCAGTAGGTTCTAAGATCCAGCGAGGAGGTACTAAAAAATTTATGAAAGTTATAAAATCCGTAATTGGACACACAAATAAATAGGGGATTGAAACTATTATCTTGATATTGCATAAATTTACTTCTCAATATTGAATTTTAAAATAAAGAAAATAATTATTTTAGCACATTCAAAATCAAAAGTTTGAAATTAGTAAAGGAGGCGTGCAATGACTGGCCTGTGTCATACGAGTGAACTTGATGGTGTAAACTGTTAATTGACTTGTGACTGTTTGTTATTAGTGCAAAAAGTATTTGTGTATGTGATTAGCAAAGACTGTTTACGGACGTCCTTTGGCTGTGTTCTATACTATTATACATATTTTTACATTCCTGACTGGCCCCAATAGTTAACCTTGGGCTTCGGTTTACACCTAAGATGTAAGTTGAGGATATTATAATTTTTAATATGGTGAGTATGGTATGTTCACCTTTAAGTATCTTATACTTCATAATGAACAATATAATATATCAACTTTTGTAATGAACAATATAATAGAGTATTTATATAACAAATTATAGGTATTTGTCCTTATTTACGTGTATTCCTGGACCTCTTTGTTTTATGTCTATTGCACATCTCCTTTGCGCTTTTCATGTGCTTTGAAATTTGAAATATTTAAAGGGGAATTAAATTTCCATTTTTCATTTATAAAATTTCTTCAGCAACATTGATTGAACTTGAATGTTTACGTACAGTTTCTGGCATGAAAATGTCGAGCATATTAAGATTTAAACTTAGTAAAAATATAGTAAATAATCCATAAAGTAAGTACCCGTAAACCCACTCAAGTTCAGTGTGTTGTATTTTATAATTTAAAAATGTCTTATAGAATTTTTATTAAATCTTGAAGTTTCAATGTGCAATTTAGGTAAATATATTGAAAATTTAAAATAATTAATCAATAAGAAGTACTATAAGATATTTTTAAATTCCAATATGAGTGTACTAGCTACTGCAAATCAAAATACAAGCAGCTAACTAATAAATTTAAAAATTGGGATATGAAATAAAAATAACGTTTAAAAAAGCAGCAGATGCTACATGAAAGCAACAAAATACCAAAATCTGTTGCAATAATCTGTTTACATTAATATTGTAAGTCAAAATATTTAGATTACTCTTATAATTTTATTTTAATTATTATAGTTAAAAATAGATTAAATCAACAGATTTGTTAGTAAAGCCAAACCGCAAGCAAAATAAAAATATATATATGCAAAATAATAAATGAAATTAATATAAAGACGGATGTAGAGGAAAAGGTTAGGATGGAATTCGTAAATAAGAATGCAAGGAAGGGAAAGGAAGGAATGTCGATGATAGCCGCAGCCGGTTCCTAGCGACGACATTTTTTTTACCCCTGGCACTAACATATTAAAAAAAACATGAACTCCATTATCTGATTGATGAATTACA
>NC_051138.1:7156086-7261541 GCF_014839805.1 Manduca sexta
GTATTACTGTATGAAAAAAATAAGAAAGGAATGAAAAAAAAATCCAAACAATAAGCGCACGTTATTTGTACAGGTATATATGTTGACAGAATTCATGCTGATTCTGTAAACATATAGTACAAAATCGATGTGATGAACCAAATGCGATACGATGTCTAAACAAACTGACCATGAACATTAAGGACAGTGGAATGGTTAGTAGAGCCGGCACTGTTGGTTGCTACGCAGGTATAGTTGCCACTGTGACTGGCAGTGGCAGCCGCAATCGACAGAAACGAAGTACGCGATGTCATTTTGGTAGTCAGGATGCCGAGATGCGATGAAGTGTTTTCAAAACCATGAAAATGCCACTTGATATCTAATGGCAGGTCACCCTTTGATACATGACAATTGAGCTGGACTGGTTCGCCGGCGAACACCGACTCGTCCGCCTCAAAAGGTACGATGTATGGCAATACTGTTAATTCAGAAAGCCAAAAATTATTGATGAACCAAGCGTGCAACGTGCTATATATAAGTATGTAGGCAAAAGCGGCTAACGGAATAAGGGGTACCATGAACGTTAACTGTTGTAGAATGAACAGCCAGTCCGGCTTGGTTAGCAACATGGCATGAGTATTCGCCACTGTGACTCGCTGTTGCGCTAGATATGGTCAGCAGTGACGTTCGTTCGCCTATCTTCATTGTTGTAATGCCTTGGTGCGAAGATAACTCCTTGCCATGAAAACTCCATGTAATTGTAAGAGGTCCATCGCCTTTCGATACGTGACACGTCAATTGTACGGATTCGCCGGCAAAGACTGGCTCTTCGGCCACAAATGGAACGATGTGCGGAGGAACTAGCGAGGGTAAATATATAAAAAGAAATTAACAAACAAAAATGTATAATATATAATAACGATACCCTGAACGTTTAATATAGCTGTGTGGTTGGTACTGGCTACTGTATTGGAAGCTGTGCAGGTATAATTTCCGGTATGTTTTTCAGTTACAGCTGGGATTGCTAATATAGAGCTTCTGTGTCCTACTTTTGTTATAATGATGTCGCCACTCTTTTGTAATATGTGGCCACGGAATGACCACGTGAGGGTTAGTGGCATATCGCCTTTCGGTATATGACACATAACCTGTATACTTTCGCCATAAAATACCGCATCATCAAATTCGAAAGGAGATATGATTGGTGCCACTGAAAGAAATGATTGGGTAGACTACATATAGGTGTTATTATATTTGCGTAAAAAATAATATATATCTATAAAAAATATACTTTGTAACATTGAAACAGTACATAAAGCTATAGACGATTCATCGAGGCTTTATACCCTTGACATTGAGCATGGCGTGATGACTAGCACTGGCGACAATATTGGAGGCGGTGCATGAGTAATTGCCAGAATGTTTGGCCGTCACCATAGGTATAATAAGAGCTGAACCCCTGTCCCCAACATTCATGATGTTCACCCCGGCTAGTAAACTCACATCTTCTTCACTAAAGTTCCACTTGAAATTTAAAGGTTTGTCTCCTTTAGGAACGTAGCATGTTACTTGCACTCCTTCGCCGTAAAATATTGATTCGTCGAAATCAAAGGGAGCTATAATTGGTGCCACTGAAAGGACATTGTTATACAACACCTTGTAATTTTAAAACTAAATAATATTCTAGCAACGATATGCGTGACTTGTATTGCGTATAATTTTTTAAACTAGTAATGTATATATGACCCGCCAAAGTTACAAGGATAGGTAAGTGGTTGGGTTTGTTGTCAGGGTATTTTTTTATTACAAAATATGGCACACCTCATCATGTTCATTAACTTTATTGTCTTCGAAGTCCTTTAAATTTAATAATTATGGTCTCACTTGCACCTCGTTATTAGGCGGCGGAAATACACGAGAGAGCTTTTTTACGTGGAGCTTTTATTGTAAGTAAAAGTAATGTTTATATATATATTTAAATGAGAATTTTGTGAACTTAGTTGGCAAGATCTTGAGCATTAAAATAAATACGATTAAGATATAACACTTTTTAAAGATTGTGTTTCATTTAAGCTTATTAAACCATTAATTCCAGTATTTTTTTGTATTTGTATCTAAGTACAGTTGTAGTTTTTGTTATATTAATATTTTTTATACACAAGGTAAGACGAACAAGACGATTACCTAACATTTGACGGTAATATAAAGATCTACCAAACAAAGAACGCAATGAACAAGTTTAAATTACAAAACTTTTTATGGCTCTAGTAATTTCATTAGACTGAGATATGCATAGGTACCGAATGATGTTTACATGAGTGCCTGCCTGGCGGCAGAAATCGAACGGGATTTGCATACGAGACACATGAAAACCAGTTTATTTATATAAAAACAAAAGTAGAATAGATACAAATTGTTAAGGGCGAATGGAGTTTCAGGCATAAGCGTAAGTATTGAATAAAAAAAAAAACAATACACGAGATTAAAGTAAAAAATACAATAAAATACCGTTCACGTATAGTTCAGCCGTATGATTTGCCATGCCCGCTTGGTTTTTCACAATGCAGAAGTAATTTCCTTGGTTATGATGGGTCACAGACTCTATTGTGAGTTGACTTGTACGCTTTGTGTTTGATAATATGATGCCATTACTTTCTGACTTAACAGGTTTTCCGTTGAAGTACCATGTGATATTAAGTGGCAAGTCCCCTTTGCTGGCAGTGCATATGACAACGGCCATTTCTTGGTCATTAAGAGGTTCCGTGCCGAAATCAAATGGCAGGATTTGTGGTGCAACTAAACGATTTTTTCCAATTTCTTCATATACAGTAAGAAACATAATACACCGCTGAGCTTAAATCGCATATTGCCACAGACATTTCCGTCATCTCAAGTGGAACGTCGTGCTAGTGACCTATTATGATTATTACATAATATATAATTTACGGGATTAAACACGTCCATTGTTGTGGCACGACTATCGCGCTTGACAATAAATACATACAAGTGTTGGATTTATTACAAAAATAAAAACGGGAAATCAATGAAAGAGGATAAATCTCAATAATAAAAGAAACTATATAAATAAACAACGTGCGAACAAAAGCTAAGCCAAAAAAAGTATTGAAATTTGTCATGGTGTGGTAGAATATCGTATACCATTTACGTTGAGAACCGCGCTGTGGCTACTGCGACCGGCTTCGTTTTCCGCTATACAAGTGTAATTGCCCACGTGCTCATGCTGAACGTTCTCTATGCTCAACATCGATATTCTTTTACCATTTCTGTTTATTAATACGCCATTACCCGAGTTTAATAATTGACCATTTAATTGCCAATGAATTTTTAAAGGCAAATCGCCTTTTCCAACTGTGCAGGTCAGTGAGACGGTATCACCTTGGTTGAGGATTTCTTCACCGAAATCGAAAGGTGTTACTTGTGGAACCACTGAGAAAATAACATACGTACAGGAAATGTGTTGTGAAGAACAATGCGATACTCAACAATTGAAAAGTTTATTATTTTCTTGTTCTGTATACCAAACATAGAAACGAGAGATAGGAGGAGGAGGGATGAATTAACAACAAATAAAGTCCGGAATATAAGGATTACCAACGATATAAATTAACAAAACCTCTTTGTTTTTGATTTAAATACCATTTACAGCCAAATCCGAAGAATAATTTGCGTGGCCGGCTTGGTTACGGGCCGAGCAGGTATATGCGCCAGTATGTATGGAAGCAACTGAGTCTATCGATAGACTGCTTGCTTTATGGCCAATTTTCGTAACTGTTATGCCTTGTATCTGATTGACTGGCTTTCCATTTAAATGCCATGTTAAGTTTACTGGGACGTCTCCCTTAGTCACCATGCATTGGATACCGACTGTGTCACCCGCGTTGGCTGGATCTTCTCCGAAGGTGAATGGATGGATTTGGGGTAGAACTGTTACGGTAAACTACAATTAATCAAACACTAATAAAAACAAATAATTTGACCTCAAATAATATACATAAAATAGAGATTAGTTTAAAACTAAAAATAACCATTAACTTCCAATGTAGAACTGTGATTCACTTGACCAGCAAAATTTTCAACATGGCACGTATATACTCCTCTATGGGTGCCATTCACTGAATCTATGTTAAGAATGGACATTTTACGACTCATGCTTCCGATGGCTATTCCTACAGTATTGCCCTGCGAAATTTTCTTTCCATTAAGGCTCCATGAGAAGTTTGCAGGCAGGTCTCCTTTATTCATAACGCATTGAACCGAAACGGTGTCACCGGCGTTAGCAGGTTCATCGCCAAATTCGAAGGGTGAGATTTGGGGTGGAACTGTTATAATGTAAGAAGCTATTACTATATAAAATAAAAAATAATGGTCGTAGCGAACCGTTAACACTTAGAACCGTGGTGTGATTGGTCATTCCGGCTGCATTTTTGATCTCACACGTGTAGGAACCTCGATGAATTGCACTCACGGCTTCAATGTTTAATATGGATGTTTTTTTGCTAATTTTTGTGATGAGAATTCCGAGTGTATTTTGTGTCTTGATTTCTTCGCCATTAAATAACCATTTGTATGTAATTGGAAGATCCCCCTTGCTTACTACGCATTGCACTGATGCAGTTTCTCCTTCATTCAGTATTTCTTCTCCAAATTCAAAAGGCGTGATTTGTGGTGGCACTACGACGTTAGTTTAAATATTTACACTACATAATACTTAAATGGATTTTGGAAATAAACGAGAAATAGAATCAACAGTAAGCCGATAGTAACTGGGATTCCTCGGGAAGCGTAGCATTAATATAATATTAGCTGTTTTTATTTGCCACGGAAATTTGTAAATCCTGAAGTGTGTCACTTACGAATTCATATAAGATCGAGTTGGTTTTCTTAATTGTTGTCAAATTTTCGTTAAGAACTTTTGACATATTGAATATCACAGTAATGATAATTTCGTTTCTCGGTAAAATCAGTAAGGCTCCTGTTTAATAACAAGCCTATTAAATTTTTATGGATTAAAAATCGGGGAGGACAATGTGACATTTTAGGAATAATTGATTTGTTCTAAACGCAGAGGCGTCTGTGGCAAACGATGTAGCTTTGGCGGGTATAAACATCTTTGAACCTAATTAAATATTAAAAGATTGTAATTAGTTCTTAGACAATTGTCAGTTACCAAGTCGGCTGAAAAAAATATATCATTAGTGTACAATTTTACATAGAAATGCCATAGAGTCGAATTAAGTTGTTTTTTATATGAATTATCATATAATTATGAGGTATGGTTGTGGTTTTTTAAATAACTACGTAATTTAATATTTCTCTATAGCATTTTTACAAATAAAATACCGAGTTTCTATAATTTAAATTGTAGAATAAGATATATTCTCCTTTAATATTATCGCAAGAACCAAATTGAAAGAACTTTTAAATAATGCATAAATTCAAATGCATTTGAGGATTACCCATACAGAGCTTCAATACAAATTTTAAAATTTATTTTCTCAGAAACTCGGTAGTTAAAGATTTTTTCGATTAAATTTGAAAAATTAGTAATAGGAAATATTTTCCAGCAATAGCTTGATCCTCTTTGCAGGTTCTTACACACTAATGTGACACCACTGAGAATTTTAATAAAGTATTTTTTGCTTTATCCGTAAATTTTAGCAAGTAAGTTGCACCTAAGCCTGATTACACAGGGTGTTCTTAGAGAACATAATACTATACACGGCTCAGGGATGTCTTAGTAAATGTTCAGACATGGCAGACCAAATCGCGTGAAAATATTATTTAGGCGCAACACGTTTGATATGTCTAAGAATATAAATAATAATAGGTAGATACACATTTCTAGCGAGTCGCCATTCGTGTTGTATAAGATAATATTTAAATTATGCTAGGCGTTTTAAACTTGGATGTCCATTCCAATTTTCAAACATCGAGCTTCAAGGCATTGACTAAAAGCCTATCCTTTTTCCGTATAGTAATTGTAAATTTTCAGTTAGTATGATAACTTTACTAAGTACCTCTACTAACCTCACGTTTCAGTATTGCGACGCGTCTGTAGCGGCGTAAAGGTAGACGCCACTGTAGAGGAACAGATGGATGCGTTCCTCTATGGAAGGGGAAGATTTCCAGTCAGGCAAATGTTGCGCCTGACCGGCCGCGGCCCCTCCGACGGTTCCTATTCGGAGATGGTATATATGCAACGCGTCGCTCAAATTGTGCAAGCGTGATTCAGGATCGACGTCGCCATCTATCGTGATTGCTGTGTGATATCACTGTAGTTGCGTCACTGCATCGATCCTCTTGCAGTTCCGGCGATGTTGACAAGATGGCGGTGTATGCATCGATTGTACCGCCACATCACTCCCCTCCGGAGACCGGAGGTCGAAAGTCTTCAGTCGAGTCTTCTTCGATGCTAATTGTAGCTTGCCAGTGCCAGAGAGTTGATGCCCCAGTGAGTCTGGGTGTTGATGCCCCAGTGAGTCGGGGTGAATATGCCCCAGTGAGTCGGGGTGAGATGCCTCAGTGAGTCGGGGTGAGATGCCTCAGTGAGTCGGGGTGAGATGCCCCCAGTGAGTCGGGGGTGCGGTCCGAGTGAGTCGGAACCGTGCGCAATTGGCCCTAGTGAGTCAGGGCTGTGCGCGAGTAATCAGCTCCTTTGAAGCGAAGCTAACTGACTTCGATCCCAGTGAGTCGGAATCGATGTTGCGTCTTCTGTGATGAGTTCGGTGCGTCACGTGGCTATACCACGACAACCGGCGAATGCTGCCCGAAGATGGTCCGGCTGTAGCGCAGTTGTGCCGTGACGTTGGAGCCGAAGTCCGTGCAGGAGTGCCGAAGGTACCAGGCTTGCATTGGCAGCATGCATATGGTAACCTTAATGGCTGGAGTGCTGGCTGGCTGTGCGAAGTGTTGACTGGCTGGATGGAAAGGAAGTGATGGATGACGAGGTGGTGCGAAGCGACGACGATGCAGTTGTGGCTGGTCTCATTGATGACGGTGCGATAATGTTCAGCGTCAAGGGTCACCACTGTAGCGGCGTAAAGGTAGACGCCACTGTAGAGGAACAGATGGATGCGTTCCTCTATGGAAGGGGAAGATTCCCAGTCAGGCAGATGTTGCGCCTGACCGGCCGCGGCCCCTCCGACGGTTCCTATTCGGAGATGGTATATATGCAACGCGTCGCTCAAATTGTGCAAGCGTGATTCAGGATCGACGTCGCCATCTATCGTGATTGCTGTGTGATATCACTGTAGTTGCGTCACTGCATCGATCCTCTTGCAGTTCCGGCGATATTGACAAGATGGCGGTGTATGCATCGATTGTACCGCCACACGTCCGAAACGTCTGACTAGCCGACAACTAAACATTTTCTAGACTATCAAACAAAATATAACGGCCTAACGAATTTGGAACAAAAAACCGACGATTTAATAATGTATCCACGCTGTATCCGTCATGTCTGAACCAATTTAATATAATTATTTTAAGTCACACTTACCCATGACTTGCAGTTCAAGTGTGCCCTTGGAGGTGAAGGCCTGGGAGTTCTTGGCAACACACGTGTAGGTAGCTTCGTCGCTCATGCGTTCAACGTTCTCGATTACCAGTGTGCCGTTGGGGAATACCTTCTGTTTGCGGTTGATTGGCAGCACACTGAAATTTATTAAATTTTGTAAGAATGGTTCTCCTACTACATGGAACATAAAATGGATAGCGAAACGTGGAGTTGGTAAACTTTTACATCTGAAAAGTGTAACAGTGTGATGCTATGTAAGAATGGTAGATACTATTTTTAATGGTAGTGGATAATATAAGTTATAGTACCTCAGAATAATTGAGAAACAGCATTATATATTTTGTGGATACTAACCGTCCATCACGTTCCCAAACAATAGATTCAATCGGGTAGCCGGCAACTGGGCAGTGCACGATGAGGGTGTCTCCAGCGACCACGGGGCGTTTCTTCATGGGTCGGACGTAGGGCAGGCCATAAACGTTGACGCGAGATGAGTGGGATGCACTTCCGACCTTCAATATAGAAAAGAAGCAAAGACAAATTTTTGAGATCTTAATTTGGTTGTAGGTTGTAATTTTAACATTTTGTGTGCATGTTGCAATTAACGTATTGAACAAAAAATCTATTTTTGTTAGTTCAATTAAATCTTATTGTTATTATTGCTCAATGAAATTCAATTAAGTCTACGTTTTACGGGATGATTTTGACGCCTAATGCCAGTAATACTACTCCAAGAGGCAACATCACATTTTTATTAAAAATTCACTTACGCACTCACTATATTCGTACTTGACTACACAATGATGAAGAAATCAGTAAAGTAAAACTGGGATTTTTGGTGAAACTATACGTTATTCATGTATGGTTTTTGGAATCATTTTAGCAAATGTAAAGACGAATTTAGTGGTTTCATTTAGTAAAGTTATGTCAAAATGACCCCGTGTACGAAAACTTGGAATTAAAAATAAGCTTTTTGTAAAGAATAATCACATAAAAAAAGTCAAGACTTCGTACTTTATATTAATTGTGAGATTTAAAACGTAAAAACGAAACATAACTATGACAGACCTTGCTAGAAGCAGAGCAAGTGTAAAGACCGCCGTCGTTGGTGTGTACAGAGGAGATGTTAAGATGGGATTCCACGTTGCCGTCAGCAGTAACGAATTGTCCAATTTGCAGGCGATCTCCGCTGTTCAGCTTCTCACCGTCCAAGAGCCATGTGATGTCAGGAGTGGGGTTTCCAGATGCAACGCACTTTAAGCGCAGGGACGGGCCGGAGCGGAAGGTCTGTTCGCCAAAGCTGTGTCTAATCTGGGGTGGTTCGACTGAAAATATATAATTTTATGGTAAGGTAGTACGTTTTGTGTTTTTGAAAGGATTAAAATGAATAGATGCTTATACCAAAGAACCCATTTCTTTGAGAATACGAGTTTTATTCTAATTTGGCTGGTTATATCTAATTGAAAATTATGCGAATTATAGCAAATTATAATTATGGTAACAATATTTTTTAAGTTATACCTTTATAATATGGCTGCACTATAAAAGACCCGGTGCCGAAGATTAGAGAAAAATAGTTCTTTGAATATTTTTCGGTATTCTTCACATTTGGCCGCCGATTTATACACGCTCACTTGAAAAATTAACTCTGTATAATTATTACTCACATCGTCCTCCGAGTTTCAGTTCAGCACTAGCACCTGCGCTCTCTTGATCGTTTCTAATAAAGCATTGGTACATTCCCTTGTCTTCCTTCTTTACCGATTCAATCCTGAAATTCATATAAAATTCTTAAATTAGTTATTTTCTAACATTGAATTTCTTTGAATTGTACATGACCATCGGAAATCATGTCTTTCTTTAAATGTCTATATTGGCATATTATATGGGTAACACTGTAGATGGAAAAAAGATCGCAAAAGGTTAAAATTGCGAGTGTTAACGGAATATATCCGTATATCCGTAGGGTGTGTTTACAAGAACTGTCCGCCGTGTTTGATAATAAAATGATTATAATTGGTGTCAGGTTTTGGACCTGGCTTGACAGGCATTACTTTAGTACCGAAAAAAAATACTCTTCATTACCAATGTTCTGTTCTATATTGAATTTTGAACTCGTTCCATTATTCTACTAACGCTAGCGTAAAAAACAGTGAAATAAATATTGAGTATCATACCTTAAAATGGTGTCGTGGTGCTTGATATCCTTTCCGTCTTTAAGCCAGGTAATAGTCTTAACGGGATTGCCTTCGTATCTGCAAGTGAAGACTGCTGGGCGTCCAAAGTCTACAGTTTGCGTGGCTGGTTCAACAGTAGCTTTCAGAGGAGCTGTTACGGTCAGTACGGTTTCCACGGATTCACCTGAAGTTAAGCAACAGTTATAGGTTCACACATTATTCAATGATTTCATATTATATTCTTGTATGATTTGTTACCGACTCACCTCCAACGGAATTGTTAACAACGCATAAGTACTTTCCAGAATCTTCAACTTTAGCTTCCTTAATGATCAGGGTTCCAGATACTTGTTTCACTCTGTCGTCAAGGGTGACTGGTTGTTTTCGAGTGGTGCCATCAATGAATTTATACCATCTGTAACAAAAGAGACTCCGTTCAAATACATTTTAAACTAATTCAATCTAATATTAATAAAGATTTTATACTCAGATATGCTACAGTTAATTATTAAGATCATTCACTATCCCAAGACCAAGGGCAATGCCGCCTGTTTTCCAAAATTTCAATAGTTCCTTAACAAAACTACCCACCTGAAAGAAGGGACAGGATAACCTTGGCCAAGACATAGCATAGTTCCAGTCTCTCCGAAACCTAATTGAGATTCCTGCAACCGACCACTAGACAGCTTTGGAGGAAGGCTGTTTGTTGGCTCTTGAAGAAGAAAAAAGACGATCTCAAGCAAGAAATAATCAAGGTCGCCATGAGAATAAAGAAAAAATAAGTATATCTAACAAATAAAACATGTGACCGCTTCACTTTAACATGTGTACAAAACAATTTCCAAAGCTATGCAGACAAAACGCATTAAAAAGCCACCTAGATGACCAAGGAGGATATTATGCTGTTTGAGTGAAAACAATACATAAGGTGCAGCCTTGACTCACGAAAAGCACAAAGTAAAGATTAAAGCGTCTGAATGAAAGCAAAAACACCCTGACACTTACCAACAGGTGTTTGCGCCGCTCAATCGTTACTTTGGCTGGGGACCATAATAGGGGCGCGCGGCCGGCCGCGTTTCATCACGCCTTCATGTCACGCGCGGGCGGGGCGGCCGCCGTGGACTGCAATAACAACGCATATCAGTACATGGGGGTGATAATGGTATGACTACGTGATCAATGAATGCGTGAGATGGACACGACCGGCCAAAATCATCTAACTGCCGTACCTCGTCAAAGGCGCAGGATTAGCTTGGACTTCGCACAGGAGCGCAAGACTCTCACTGGCTCGACCTATCTGCCGGTTAAGCCCATCACCGGTCACTTTTGGTCCGGTCCTACCACTTGGCTCTGGAATGTAAAGTGGACCGTACAATGTGCTAACTCACCTAAATATTGGCGCAGGGTAGGCGGCAACTTGACATGTTAAATACGCAATATCACCCCGTGGTACAATGAAAACTTCCCAACCTTCAAATATCTTACTGGTATCTTTTCTAGGTGCGATTTTATTAGTCGGTTCTGTAATAACGGAGATGACAATTCTCACTCCCTTACACAAATAACAACGGCTGGTTTATAAGCAGAAGACAAATTAAATTAATACTTACACAAATAAATTAAACGATAGCTTTTCCATATAAATTGGAATAAAACAAGGTTTTTAAATGATTTGTAGCATTGAAATTTAAATGCAGAGAATACAAATCGACGCACCTTGAGATTGGGACAGGATACCCTTGCGCTGGGCACAAAAGTGTCAGTGGAGACAGTTGAGGAGAAAGCACGGTAGGCTTGGGAGTGGCCGTAATACTTGGCGCCGCACTCGCTATGGGCTCTAAATAAAAATAAATATTTCAATTGTCATATAAGAAATTTCGAGACATTAAAATAAATACATATAGGAGGTAGCAGAAGACTATATAACGACCGTAATGATATCATATATATAAACGAACTTGCCTGAAGATTGGTACAGGAGAGGCTTGAGCTTCACACAATAAACTGAAACTTTGGCCGACATTGCGAACAAACGTTATACTACGAGCATCCGTCGAGAAGGTGGGTGCTTTGGAGCCAACCGGTTCTGTAGTTCAAAAAAACACTTGCCTGAATATCGGTGCAGGATAACTCTGTGCCTGACAAAGAAGAGCGAAGCCTTGGCCTAAACGTTTTCGGAATATGCTGCCCATCGATTCAGAGGAAAATGTAGGGGACTTAGCGCCAACCGGTTCTACAACATTATATGAAAAAGGGTTTGGTTTGAAACTTGCCTGAAAATGGGAACTGGGAAAGCTTGCGCTTGACACAGTAGAGCAAAGCTTTGACCTTCATGCCTTTTTAGGGAAGAAAGTGCTGACTCAGTTGAAAAAGAAGGAGCTTTGCTTCCCACAGGTTCTGCACATATAATTATGTAGAAATATTATACTGTGACTTATAAAATTCTTAACAAAAACTTTTTAAGTATAACCTTTACATATAATTTGTAATATCGAGACACTTGCCTGAATATTGGTGTAGGAAAAGCCTGAGCTTGACATAACATGGTGAAACTGTGGCCCTTATATCTTGTAACCGCAGATAGTGTAAAATCAGTGGAGAAGGTTGGCGGTTTAGAGCTTACGGGCTCTGTAGCAAACAATTATATATTAATAACGACTTACCTAAAAATGGGGATAGGGGACGCTTGTGCCTGACAGAGCAATGCGAAACTTTGCCCAACTTCTCTAATAAATATACTCCCTTTTGAGTCAGTGGAAAAAGAAGGTGCTTTAGCTCCAACAGGTTCTAAAAACAAGAGCATTACGCTGACGAGATCAAACATACCTGAACATTGGTTTAGGGTACCCTTGGGCTTGGCAAAGCATAGAACCACTGGAGTTTCTTTCGATTTCGTAATTATATGCGGATGCAGAAGTTGCAAAGGCTGGTGCTTTTGCTGTAACCGGTTCTGGGCCAAAAGAATATCTTGTAAGTAATTAAGATCACTCACTTGAAAATAGGTGGAGGGTGAGCTTGAGCCTGACACAATAAAACAATCGCTTGATCTAACACTTTTGTAAGTGTTGTGCTTTTAAACTCCATAGAAAAAGACGGTGCTTTGAAGCCAATTGGTTCTGCGAGAATAATATGATTATAATATAAATATTATTTTATTCTTGCCTCACCTGAACAATGGGACTGGGAACGCTTGCGCTTGGCATAAAAGTGCAAAATCTTGACCCGTTTTACGAGTTATCCCAGAAAACTGAACGTCGTTTGAAAATGTCGGAGATTTAAATCCAACCGGTTCTATAATTGAAAAAGGTTAATTTATTCACCTGAACACTGGTACTGGGAAACCCTGCGCCGGACACAGGATGTTTAAACTTTGGCCAACGTTCCTCACGTACCAAGAAAACTTATTATCAGTGGAGAAAGTGGGTGACTTCGATCCAATAGGTTCTAGAATAATATGAGAGTAAACTTAATACAAAAGCTAAGGTAAGGATGTACCTGAATATGGGAATAGGATGTCCCTGAGCCGGACAAATTAATGATATGTTTTCTCCTATTTTTCGCATACACCAAGCTAATTTATCATCGGTAGACAAAGTAGGTGACTTCGAGTCGATGGGCTCTGAAATTTTGCAGAAAATATAGAATGCATCTACTAAATTGTGCTCACCTAAATACTGGCACGGGGAACGCCTGGGCAGGACATATTAAGGCAAAATTTTGTCTGGATGTAATTTCAAACCATGCCAATTTTGAACCACTTGAAAATGAAGGACTTTTGAAGCCAATGGGTTCTAAAACAGTAAAAGGTTAAGATACCTGAATAAAGGGGCTGGGTATCCCTGTGCTGGGCAAAGTAACGCGAAGCCTTGTTTAACGTCCTTTACATACCACGCCAGTTTAAAATCCGTAGAAAAGGTAGGGGCTTTTAGACCGACTGGCTCTAAAACAAATGTACGATAAATGAATTAACGAAATTGAAAACTCACCTAAACATTGGAATTGGAAATGCCTGTGCCAAGCAAAGCAATGTAACGCTCGAATTCATTTTAACCTCCAAGAACTCAATTATTTTGCTTGGGACTTTTGGTGGAGCGTTGTTAATAGGCTCTAAAAGAGAACATTGACATGTAACTCGGTTAACTAAGGACATTACCTGAACAGAGGGACGGGAAAAGCCTGGGCGGGACACAGCAGTGTCACACTAGTGTTCAAAAATGTATTAAAACCTCTAACATTATCCATTGTAGGAAACTTCGGAGAAACTCTTCCTACAGGTTCTGAAGATAAAAATATAATGTTATTCTACGCGGATCTACGTAATGTAGGAATTGTTATTACCTGAACATTGGAACAGGGAAAGCCTGCGCTGGGCATAGTAATGATACCGTATTATTTGTAAGGATTTCTGTTATATCTATAACTTTTGTTGCTACTTTTGGAGCGGCGCTACCCATTGGTTCTATGAAAAGAAATGCAAAAATATTTAGGTAATATTTATATGTTGTGATGTACCTGAAAGCTGGGGCGGGGTAACCTTGTGCGGGACACAGAATTGTAACGTTATCACCACCCATGGTATCGAAGGCACGACTTTTGTCACCAGTTGTAAACTTAGGTCGAACCTGACCAACCGGCTCTAAAGATTAAACAATATTCGTTGAATGAAGAATCATATGTAGTCCTAATTTACCTGAACAGTGGGACTGGGAAGGCCTGTGCTGGACACAGTATTGTCAAATTTTCGTTTAACACAGCGCTGAAACTTCTTGAACTATCCATCGAAGGGAATTTTGGCGGTACCCGACCAACTGGCTCTAGAGACAATATTAACTAGAATAAGTAATTATACCTGAACACTGGCGACGGAAATGCTTGTGCCGGACAAAGCATTGTGACGCAAGATTGTGAAGAATAAGTAAAGCTGCGGCCTGTTTCCATTGACGGAAACTTTGGTGACACTTTGCCCATGGGTTCTGTCCACGAAAGAGTATTAAGTCATAGAGAATGTTCTATATAATTACCTAAACGCTGGTGCGGGGAACCCTTGCGCTGGACAAAGTAAAGGAACGCTGTCCTTCGAACTGGCAATGAATGTTCTACTTATATCACCGGTGGGGAACTTTGGAGACACTTTTCCCATTGGTTCTATGAAAGGAAATTTTCGATTCGAAAGTAAGTTATACAATCGTAAGCAGTAATAATTTTTAAAGCCTTACCTAAACATTGGGGCAGGGAAGGCTTGCGCGGGACACAATAGCGAAAAACTTTGATTCGCGTCGAAGTTGAATAGTCTACTTTTTTCTAGGGATGGAAACTTTGGAGATACTTTCCCCATTGGTTCTGTAGCAAAATTGAAAATTAACATATTGCCCAAACATCCTTCATTATCTACCGCGGAATTGATATAATTACAAAAAGATTGTTAGGCACAATACCTGAAGATTGGAACGGGGAACGCCTGCGCAGGACATTGTAAGGCCAAAGATTGATCTTTCTTGATTCCAATCATAGTTCCCATCACAACAGAAGCGAATTTCGGAGGTACGCGCCCAACGGGTTCTATACAAACAGTGACAAAAGAAATAATGCCACTCAATCAACATTTACCTGAACAGTGGGGTTGGGAACGCTTGTGCGGGACATTGCAAAGCGTATGAATCGCCTTTCTTAACCTCGAACATTGTTCCAGTTAATATAGATGCGAACTTAGGAGGTACTCGCCCGACCGGTTCTAAAAAGTGGGAAATTTACTACGAGCAGTGAAATGGAATTACTTTACCTGAATACTGGGACAAGGAATACTGATAATACTTTAATCCAGTACGTGGACACTGCTGATGATATTCAGTAAGACTGAAGAAGGATTTTATTTAGAAATCTTACCGGTAAAGAGGTGCAGGAAAAGCCTGTGCTGGGCACAAAACTGCGAGACTTGTATGTTCGCTAAACTGGAAGCCAATGGTTGTCTGCGCACTGGGAACCTTCGGAGGAACATGACCCACCGGCTCTGTGTATGTTGAGAAAAGGCGGGACCACGAAATATCCAAGTCAATCACAAAGAACAGTCCTCATATGCCCCTATCTCTCTTTAAAAACAGCAATGGTAGAGTACGCGAATAAGTTTTAAAAATGTTGCGCGAGTCAAGGCTCTGCAGGGTACCCTATCCCAACATTCAGGCAAGTTGTAACAATTTAAACAAGTTTATAGACACTTTTGTTGTGTCTATAAACACGATATAATTAAATAAATACAGTATCGCATTTAAATTCATAGTTTTAGATGGGGTAAAGCTACTTTAATCTGTTATTTTAAGTATGTGGACGAATAATGTAGAGTAGTTGAATTGCAATACTGTATTTATTTACTATTTTACTCGTCATAAAATAATTGAAATTCATACGATAGGTAATAAAATACTCTCAATGTTCATATTAAAAAAAAATATTAAGAAAATCAGTTTTTGAAATATTTTCTGATTTCTAATGAACGTTATGAAAGTATTCTATTACAAAACTTTTATTTAACACCTAAAGTGATAATTATTTAAAAATTTTACGTGAATTTTTAATTCATTTATTCGCTTAGATTAATAATAATTTCAACCAAATTTAATAGCAAACATTTTTTATATAATTAAAACACTACGAAAATTGTCACTCTAGGCCAATACGACGCTATAAATTCATTGTCGATGATAAAATTCAACTAGTGATACATATTTTTATAATAATTAAAAATAGAAAATAAGTCATGAATTGATCGCGCGTCTCAGAAATAGAAAAGTTGTTTCACATACCCGTAATGACCAGCCTTCCTTTAGTAGCGGATAATCGAGTTTCACCAGTGAGTCTGTGCTTAGTACGACATTGGTATGATTTGTAACCGTCCTCGGGTCCGACATCACGGATATGCAATTCTCCCGATGGTAAGACTAAATATTTGCCGTCTGAAAAATAAAATACGTATTGTAGAAAAAGCTTTTCATCATTATATGGACAAAATAAATTCATTGCAAAACAACATAAGGTTGTATTTACTTACAAATTCCATTGCATGCACTAAGTCTAAGGAAGTAGGAAACTGAGGAAAGGTAGGCCGTGAGACCCATGGAGAGAAAGGAACCCATTTTAGGAACAACCTCCTAACGATAACAAAACGATATCGCAGTCTCGCATCCAAGAGCCAATATTGCAACATTTAAAACCGAAGATGTGAGTTATTCAGCCGTGGTAATTTGATGTTAATTCACAGTTACATTATGTTTACGGTACAAAGAGATAAAGCAGAGTTCAGGACACAAATCGCGAAAACTGTTCATGATTCATACCGTTTAAATTTTGATTTGAATCGAGTTTGATCTCATCAAGATCCGTCTCGCCCTCACTGATGATCCACGAAGTGACGAAAACATATTCAGAGACGAAACTCGGAATGTGGCATTTTAAAATAGCACTATTTCCTCTCAGAACGTACTCCTCCATTAGATTGACTGCGTACGACTGAGAAACCACTGAAACAATATGAACGATTGTATCACGCCTTGTTTAAGTATCTACCTACGGTGAGCGCCGAAGGATTACGATAGGTAAAACATACCAGCTACTGTATCCCTTATATACGTATTAATTAAGTTTGTTTCCGATTGCCATCTAAATAAGGAATTTGTCCGTGGGAAGAAAATAAAACAGGGACTTGGGAAGGATCAAACGTGTAACTAGATGTTAAACGCAAATACCTAAACTTGAAGACGAATTTAATTTGATTTCTTGTTCGTTTTCATCTTCAGAAATTATCCAAGAGCTAACCGAAACGTATTCAGAGACGAAACTTGGGATTTGACATTTCAATATGGCGGCGTTTCCTCGCAAAACATATTCTTCCCAAAATTTTACATCGTAAGCCTGAGATACGACTGGAATTATTACAAAACTGGGTATAACTAATTGAAGTAAAACTACGAGGCATAGTAATATTATTATTGTTATTTCATTACCTAAAACAACTGATTAGGATAGTGGAAGGGGTTATTGATTAGCTGTTATTGAATACACTTTATGATACCTAAAGTGGAACTAGTATTTAAATGTATTTCCATTTCGTCTTGGTCCCCTTCAGAAATAATCCAGGATGTGACCGTGACGTACTCAGTGACGAAACTCGGTATGTGACATTTCAGTACTACCGAATTACCGCGCAACACCATTTCCTCCCAAAGATATACAGTGTACAGTTGAGTTACCACTGAAAATAAAGCATGAATAGTTGAATGTTTGCATGCCATGAAGGAACCGAAACTATACTATTACAGTTTTAAGTATTCTATTTATTACCTAGTCATGATAAATAAAAAGAGAGTAAAAAACTCAAAAATACATTAGTTCCACTTATCTAACAATGTACTATAAAGTAATAGGGAAGGAGAGGACGCGTTGGTTTTTATTATGAATCTTAAAGAAATGGGGAGCTAGGAAGAGGCATCGGTTATTTTTTTATAAAGAACTACCGGAATCATTGGTATTTGCTTTAATTTCTAATTCATCTGTGTCTCCTTCAGAGATAATCCAAGAGGAAACACTAACATATTCCGTTACAAAAGTAGAGATGAGACATTTGAGAACTGCCGCATTTCCTCGTAACACGCTTTCTTCCCAAAATTGTACTGTGTATGATTGAGATACCACTGTAAAATAACGAATGAAAACAGTTGAAAGTTTGCTTTAAGGACCAATCCAGAACCTAAACTATAGAATATTATATTCTATGAGTTTTAGGTACCTAGTACCTACTCATAATAAAAACAGGGAGTAATATTTTGCAAAATACCTACATCACATTACACGATTATCGTTCCACTTATCTAACAATGTAAAGAGGGAAGAGGAAGCGTCGGGTTTAGTCGACATTTAAAGAAATAGGAAGTAAGGAAGCGGCGTCATTTTTTTATCAGAACAACTACCGGAATCATTAGAATCTGCCTGGATTTCTAGTTCATCTTTATCTCCTTCAGATATAATCCAAGAGGAGACGCTAACGTATTCCGTTACAAAAGTAGAGATATGACATTTGAGAACTGCTGCATTTCCCCGTAACACGCTCTCTTCCCAAAGATGTACTGTATATGACTGAGATACCACTGAAAAATAACTAAATCAATTTCGGCATTTCATGCGTTTTGCGTCATACGTTCTATTATAGGTCTAGGAAGGAAGAATAGATGTTAACGGTAAGCATTAAACGGAGTTATTTAAAATACTTAAGCTGGAGGATTCGTTTAATGGGATTTCTATGTCGTCTAGCTCTCCTTCACTTATTATCCATGATGATACAAAGACATATTCTGACACAAAACTTGGTATGTGACACTTTACTACAGCGGAGTTGCCACGGAGAACATTTTCTTCCATTAAGTTCACTGTATAAGCTTGTCTAACAACTGAAATATATTTTTGTAATTAGTGAAAAAAACTAAGTAACGGCCCACATATTGACTACGTAGTAGGTATTCCAATATAGAGTATTATTCTAATCAATATAGAGTATTAATCTATATGTCCTCAAAGCAAATCCAATATTATTTCATTTTTATTACTTTTTAATTAAATTGTGTTCCATTAGACGTAATTCAAAATCAGAAATGTGATAACTGTATATTGCTGAAAGCAAGGAGGAGCGTTTATGTGCATTTTTAAATTGTTTATAAAGCGACACTATCACACGGCAAATAATTTATAATATTCAGCTGCTTTTATTAAAAAATCCTCATGTGGGTTCGATAAATTATATGACATAATAATCAATATAAAAATCATTAAAGTTTTTTCCAGACATATTCAATGTGAACAAATAGGTTTTGTAAAACATAAGCGATAGTCAAGTTAAAGGATTTTGTGTAAAATATTCCAAGAATCAAAATAAATATTTATTATTAGAAAGGACCTCAAAAAAGGATAGGAAAAGGTTTTTACAAATATATGTCTATATATATTTAATCTTCTCTTAATAACTACCGAAATCAATGGAGTCGGCCTTGATTTCCAACTCATCTGTTTCTCCTTCGGAGATAATCCAAGAGGAAACACTAACATATTCCGTTACAAAAGTAGATATATGACATTTGAGAACTACTGCGTTTCCTCGCAACACACTTTCTTCCAAAATATTGACCGTGTAAGCCTGAGATACGACTGTAAGTTAAAAACAATACGGCATAAATATGAATTAAATAATTAAAACAAAATAAAGGATAAAGGATAGGATAGTTTCTAAACATATCGAAAACAGCATTTAAAAATACCATAATTATCAGTTATGTCGCTAATTTTGATTTCGACCTCATCTATATCTCCTTCAGATATTATCCAAGATGCTACTGACACATATTCGGTTACGAAACTTGGGATAAGACACTTGAAAATAGCGGCGTTTCCTCGCAATACATTTTCCTCTACCAAGTTTACGGTATATGCTTGTGATACAACTAAAATATAAATAAAATTTCTGATATTCTTATAAAGGTAAGCAATAATATTATACGGTTAAATAGGACAGGAAATTAGGACAACTTTTTTTTGTTTATAACGAAAACAATTAATGTACCATAATTGCTATTTAAAATGTATTCGCCACCGTCAGTATCATGCCACGAAACTACTTGCACGTGATCTGATACGAAAGAAGGTATATGACACTTGAACACAGCAGCATTACCTCGTATCACGTATATGTCATAGACTTGCGATTCATAGAACTGATTAACAGCTGAAATATGTACAATAAAATTTCAAGTTACTATAAGATTATCGTAACTGTTTCAACCAGAATCCCTGCACCGGGCTGATGATGATGATGATGATGAACTGTTTCAACTAGAACCCCGGGATTTGGCTTGCGGATAAGGACAATTGGGCTCGCGCAGTGCTCGCGTTTACCATAATCTATCTCGGAGCTGTTGTAGGAAAACAGAGACAGTGAATCTCCATTCGCCACCCAATCTGTAACTTGAACGTAGTCAGCTACAAACGAGGGGATCGTACATTTAACAATGGCAGAATTCCCGCGCAAAACATCCTCATCAATAACCCGAGGTTCATAACTTTGATGTATTACTGTAAAGGTACAAAAGTTTGATGTTGGAATTGGTCTCTATCGATTTGCATAAATTAGGAAGTGGATATGGAGTAATAATATTATGCTATTATATTACTACTACCATCGAGGTTTACGCGGTCCTCTGTAGATACAGTGTCGTTATCAACAATCCATGCAACAACATGAACGAAATCCGCCACAAAAGAAGGTACGATGCACTTGAGAATTGCCGTGTTGCCTCGCAATACAAACTCATCGTTGACCCTCGCTTCGTATGCTTGAAGAACAGCTGCGACGAATAGTAAAAAGTAAAGGATTGAAGGATTAGGATTTTTTTATCTTATGTTGAGTTACCCTCGCCATTGCCAGGGTAGTATGTGCCACCTTCACTGTCCATCCACATTTCAACATAAACAAAATCTGAGACGAAACTTGGCACTTCACATTTCATTATCGCGGCGTTGCCTCGAATTACATATTCATTATCAGCTTCAGCTTCAAATGGTTGCGATACCACTGTGCAAAAAGCGAGTTAATTTCAAACTATAGAATCCAGGGATTAGATTTTTGGATTAGGATTAAGACTTTTAATAATACAATTGTAATGCAATTTACAATATACCCTTGATTGTATTTGTATTGTTTATTGTAAGTATCTCGCCATCATCCATAAGCCAAGCTTCCACATAAACGAAATCACTAACAAAAGATGGAATCTTGCAGTGAACAATAGCAGCGTTCCCTCTGATTACATACTCATTTTCGGCTTCGGTCACGTATTGCTGCGACACGACTGAAGAATAACAATTAGACACTACTATAGAAGGAATAGAATCGAGTTGTAAAGGAGTGCTATGAATAGGGAAGTGCTTGAATATTATTATTTAGTTATGCTTTAATACCGATTTCATTTGAATAACTAATTATTGTTTCTTCTTCGTCAATCCATTCCTCTACTTTCACAAAATCCGCAACGAAAGAAGGAATAGAACATTTTAATATGGCGGCATTTCCTCTTATAACATACTCAGTGAGAATTTCAGCTTCATAGAATTGATTCACAACTGTAAGAAGACAGTTAAGATGTTCATTCTTTTACTTTTGCATACTACATTACATTGAGGGAAAAGGAGGGTAGAAAGGAAATAGGTATAAGTCTGACACTCTTGCATAAATGTACCGATGTCGTCGGTAAGTAAATATTCTCCGCCTTCCGAGTCGACCCATGCTTCTACTTTAATAAAGTCGCCAACAAACGAAGGTATATTGCATTTCAGTACCGCTGTGTTTCCTCGGATGACATACTCCGATACTACTTCTGCTTCATAGTACTGTGTTACGACTGCAAAATATATTTTTTATCCACGCTATGCGACGAATGAGGAAATATTTGGAATGGAGTAGCGAAAGGATAATATTTCTTTATCAATATTCGAAGTAGGTACCATCGCCTTCTTTAGATTCCTCAGATGTATAAGAGTTGTTAGATTCATCCAGCCATGAAATTACATTAACAAAGTCCGCCACAAATGACGGAATTGAGCATTTGACTATAGCAGAGTTTCCACGAATCACATATTCGTTATTTACTTCCGATTCATACTGCTGTTGGACAACTGTGGAAATATTATTGTTGTAATTTTGCTCGGAGGAATGCAGGACAAGGAGTCAGAAGACGAAACTAATATTTGGTTTATTAATAACCATAGTTATTGCCAGGGAAGAAGTCTTCTTTTTCGTCGGTGTGCCATGAGAGTACTTCTATAAAATCAGCGACGAAAGATGGGACCTGACATTTTAATATGATGCTGTTTCCCATGATAACATATTCCTTGTTCACGTCGGTATCGTATTGCTGTGCCACCACTTATTAGTAAAAATAATAAAATTAAACCTTAAATTAAATTTTGTAAACATTTGCCTGTTTATATAGTATCAAATAATTGAAAATACTCTTAAAATATAGTAGATTAGTTACAGATTTAATATGAAACAGTTTGTTAAGTTTATATGAAACTAATGAAATAAGTTGTTTGCAAGTTTTAACACTAATATTTTTCATAGGACATACATATTTTCGTAACTGAAGACCAAAATCACTTTATTTATGAATTAAAAGTAATGGTTTTTATATACAAGAATAACATTCTACGTAACATAATTTATTATTATTCTTATTCAAAGAAATTATAGTCATGCTACGTACATAGATGATAGAAGGGTGCACTAGAGTGCATTCGCATATTAAATGATTATTCAATTAACCTCAGTTAGCCTTTGGTTAGAAGGGTCCGATGCCCTATGGCACGACACATTTAGTGTGCTTTTTTATATTCAAATGCTACCCAAGTGTAAAATTGAATTTTCTTTGGTATATTCTACATAAAATATATATATGTGTGTGTATGTAATATATATTTTAAAACTAAATGAAGTCAATTTTAAAGCGTGGTGGAGCTTTTCTAATGTCTATATAACTGCCTCATTTGTTTGTAATCCTTATTAGCAGTATAAGACAGCTCCGTATGGTTGACTGACAGGTTATTACGCACTCATACTTGTACACATCGCATCATCAGTTGGATAACGTCCGTCTCTGGACATAGACCTCTCCTATTTATCACTTTAGCTTCAATATCCTGCTCAAATATAATGACCCTATGAGACATCTCTTGAACAATTTTCTTTTTCTTTTTACCTTCTAATATCTGTTATACCTACAGTGTAGCGTAGCTTGCCATAGAGGGGCCCCATATCTATATTTGGCTAGGGCAGTTCGAACTTTTGGGCGCCCGCTTAGTTAATGTAGGTATGGGCCAAGAGGAGTCCCAAAACTCGGGGGTCCCGTAACACTGATACGGCTGTAGCTACGCCCCTGTACCTACATATTATAGATGTGCCGTATACGTAAACATTTTCTTAACATTTAAACAATTTTCTTGACTCTTAATTATACAACTGATTATCTAATAAATCTAAGTATATAACATAAGTGTAATACCACCATGGAATACTTACCACTCACTGATCACAGAATCTCAGAGACTTTAAAATATAAATCTTAAATATTTAATTTGATAAGTTTAGGAGATTCTTCATAAAGTGTTGCTATCTCCTCCAAAAGTATGCAATAATACTTCCATTAGAGGGTTCTTCGGCTTTTACGTGAATGTACCCGAAAGCAAATCGTTTTTAAAAGACGTTATCCAGCGTGATGAATATTGCGTCAGAATGAGTTTTCATTAAAAATACAAAAAGATCGGAGAACGGAGAACTTACCGGCGCGTACATTAACGTCCTTGGAGTGAATGGTACCGACAGAGTTACGGGCAAGGCAAGCGTACACCTGAGCGTGGACCTCTTGACGATAATCCTCGGCACGGAAGGGCGGGAACAACAGATTTCCATTCGCTTGTACCTGAACAAATGTGGAAACGTTAGCATAATTATTTTATTCAGAAGCTTTTTCATACGATATGATAATTTGGATGTTGAAATTAAAGTGCTAAGATATCAATTGTTTGTCATCAGAAACAATGATTAATACGACATTATCTTACATGATTTACTACAACTTATGATTTACTTCAGTTATATTAATGTTAAAAGAAATGACATTATTCTAACTAAATTATTTAACGCTCCTTAGCCAAACAGCCTTCAAAAATGAAGAGGAGTATGTTGCCCGTAAATAGCATTATTTTATATCTTCTAAAATATATAACATTGTTAGATGTTTCAGGAATTTTAGTATCAAGATAGCATCTGCATGCACGCAGCTTGGAAACATTTGGAATATGCGTACATTGGTGATGCATTGAGGCATTGTAATACGATACTAAAACATTACTTGCTGGTATATATTATGATCATCCACCTATCCTTATCCTACTCTAACATGGGTGCTTATTTTTTATGATTGACCTCTATCCGACATCACTCTTAGGAATTCAAGTATGTACAGGTGAAATTCATTATATCTACAAAGTTCACCAGCCTACTTTGGTTGTAGGAGCCATCTTAAGCATTCATAGGATGCGCAACGTGCTGGCAACCGTTGTAGCTTTATTATTCAGTCACTTGTATGTCTAATAGATGCAGATTTAATCTGAAGCATTTTACTGCTATCAAGCTTAGTCTAAAGGTAATGGTCACCTCAATGTCAGCGTATACAGATAATTTTAAACGTTTGCATGCAATATTCATCTAGATTATAACACTTGTAATCCGTCACACAGTTTCTTGATTTAGAATTCTAGGACTAGATTAGGCTTTACAAAAGTCACATATATACCGTGAACGTAAAATCTGAATTTGATACAAGATACTTACTTGACGCAGTCCAGGGACATCTCCAACGGCAGTTCCATCAGCGCGTACCCAAATGATGTCAGGAGCAGGGGATCCACGTGCAGCACATTCTACAGTCGCGCCGGTCGTGTTGCTGAAGTCAACTCGGTTTGGGGGTTCCTTCATGAAAATCGGGCCGATAGTTTCGTCCTCGCATAGCGCTGACCCTGTAAAAATTTTCAAAATTAGGTAGAGTTCAATGATATATAATAATAGTCATTTCTGATAGTAAGAATAATCTCTATTCCCTTTCATGCCCGTACAAAATACCAATATTGTATGAAGCAGAATACTACCACTTATTAAACAAATTTAGTATTTTTATTTGAATTATTTTGAAGCTAAAATACGATTATTGAAAACTATTCAAGTATTTTTATTACGTTACCTCGTTGGGGTAACATAATAAAAATATTGAGCGTTGGCTCAAACACAGACAGCGCGGCGTCTCAAGTGGCCATGCTCTACACAGAATTTGAAAAGGCTTTTGATTGTGTTACTTACATACTTCTGCTTTAATGAGATAAGGTATTAGCAGTAGTCTGTTGGGAGTTGGGGCGTATAGTTCTTTATATATCTATAGAAGAAGAATACCTCTCACGCATCCATATGATTTTTTTAAATTAGATGTTATCATATCTGTACCTAATAACTAATGTTTGTAATGCGGCAATTTTTTAAAACACTAAATCTATCATAGTCTGATCGTTATTGTGAAACATATAAGTATTATTAGATGTAAATACCTATTTAGGTACCTACCTATATATAATAATGCCCAAAAAATATGCTGATTACCATTTACAATATCCCCAAACCAACACCTGCGCACTGCTGTTTGGACGGAGAATGGGCGATTTATTGGTTACTAGCCAGCAGTGGCGAAGGGTGGAAATTTTCAAAAGGGAACCCGATAAAATATTTTTTCTATAGTTAACATAATATAATACGCTGTTCACAATAAATTAAAATCAGTAAAATAAGTATCTTAATCCTTAATAATTTCCTTCTAACATAAAAATTATGTCTAGTGTCTAAATTTACAAAATAATCATATATTTTGAACATAGGTACCTAAAAGAGTCCAACAAGAATTAATAAATGATTAAAAATATTTCGCGCCAATATCTCACCATGAAGCCGCAAATTCTCGGGTTACCCTGAAGTACAGACACGCACGCACTCATGTATTTTCACGTCACTTCCAAAAGATTAGAAAAAGAACACCGCGCTGCGTGTGAAAGAGACAACAATATCGCGAGGGAAGCTATGCGCGGCCGGGTTCACTTCGAACACTATAAGGCGCGAGTACTGCGTGCCAGTTATGATTTAATGAATTGATATGAATGACAGATATCATTGAAGTATTGATTTAATTTAATAAATATAAGATGACTTTTTTGAATATACTAATTTTCATTCTAGTTATATTGTTATGTTTTTCTTTGATTATTTTTGATTAATTTACAAAAGGTAACCCGGTAGGAATCGGCTTGTATGGACGCTTCGCCACTGCTAGTCAGGCCGTCAGTAAAAACTTTTACTTTTACAAAATGGCACTTAACTATCAAATATTATGTAAAGTTTTATATCACGGTTGTGTACAATGTGTCCCAAATATACGTGTACGGGCTTTTATCTATTTTATTAAGATCTACAATGTTATTCCAACAAACTACGAGTGCGCGAAACCCCACTCACTAGTTCAGAGGAACTCGACCCAGTTTGCTATGAAGCCTGGAAAATTATGTTGAACAAGGGAGGTCGCGGCCGATGCTTTAGCTTAGCACTCATTTCAGAACTGTAGAATTATGTGTCACTATGTGAGATGATGATCGTTGCGTTTAACCCACATTCGTAATTGTTAGCTGATAAATAGTAAAACTAGTACCTAATTCATGGCTATGAATAACCTCAATACTAAGGCGTTTATACCCAACTTATGTGTTAAAGTAATGCATTCGATCCCTGTCATTGATTCACTGTTTGAATTAAACATTGCTTATGGGGTTATGATTTATGAGTTATCGATTGCGTGTTGTGATATTACGTAAGCTTGCCGGAAGTAAGTAACGAGACAGCTTTATAAATATAATATCGTATTATATACTTATCGTCGCGTTAGTGTGAATTTATCTAATAAACAAAATTTCCCGAAAATCAGTTGATGGATCAAAATATTTTCCAATTACATTTCTATTTAGTATTATAATAATATAATAAATTCGGTCGATCAGACGAATAACACGGAATCGACATTATAATCTATCTTCTTCTTCATCTATCTATATCTATCTATACTCATAATAAATCTGTAGAGAGGTCAATTCTGTACATGAAATATATTTCCAAAATAACTATCAGGGGGTGATTAGGGATCGATACTGATGCCAAAAATGCAATTAGTAAAATTTTTGTCTGTCTGTCTGTCTGTATAATCGTTATAGAAACAAAAACTACTCGACGGATTTTAACGAAACTTGGTACAATTATTTTTCATACTCCTGACCTGGTTATAGTATACTTTTCATCACGTTACAATTAATAGGAGCAGAGCAGTGAAGGGAAATGTTGGGAAAACGGGAGAAGTTACTCCATTTTTTAAGCTTCCGTCGCGTGTGCAATCTTAATGGTTAAAAGTTCCTTCGATTTCACCAGGATCCCATCATCAGACCCTGACCGGACAATCGGACCACCTGCATACCACCTACATTAAAAAAATATCCCGACAAATTGAGCATCTCCTCCATTTTTGCAGTCCGAAATCCACGCGGGCGAAGCTGCGGGCGGAAGCTAGTATGAAATAATTACAATGTTTATTTTTAATGACATCCATACAACAATATTGCGTGACGCGTGTGATTCAACTACAAATAATTTTAACTATTATTCCATTTGGACAGAACCTACTTCCGACACTACCATATTAGTCACCCTTAACCTTATGGCATATTTTAATGTAATATTTGTGAGGCAGGAAGTCATACGGCAACTTTTTGATTTATTTTTCAGTGTGACTTTAACTGTACCTGGCTATAATAGCGATATGTAAGTATTATAGTTACTTAATAATGTAAATAAATGTATTTATCTATTTTATTCATAAACTTAAATGCTGTCAGAATACTAATTTAAAACACAACGTACTTTACAACAACTACAATTAATTTTTTTTATAAAAATTTACTAAGAAATTCACTTGCGTATGTAATTTAATTTATCACCATAATTTAAATATTCAAATCTTTACCATGCGTTCCTACAGACTCTCTTTAAAATGTCCAACGACCTCTCATTACTAGCACAAAAAGGGCAAGAGCTTTCCAACATGCCGCATTCATTCGTTCGTAGTTCAACACAAAAAATAGCAACAAAGGGAGCCGAGCACGCGGAGCACGTTGCGTGCGCACGACAGATGTGCGCGCGCCCGTCCCTCTGATTGGTCGAGACCACGACAGATGTACTCCAGTCTCACTAACCTGCAAGCCGGGGTCCGAGACGGACCGGTTCTAAAAAGATTCATTACAATTCTGGAAATGTTTCTATAATAATTTAAATTGAGATCAAAAGATTATTTGGAGTCGTTAAATAACCAGAACTTTGAAATTTTGACTATATATGGGAGAAAACAAAATATGCGACTTCTTTGTGCGACCCTTAAATAAGCTATATCTAATATATGAGTGAATATTACGCAAACCTGATAAAACGTGTGAGCGTAGATAAGCCCTACCGATTATACCAAAGTCAAAGTCATGGGTTATTATGATGCATTATATTAGTTTATCAAAAGTAATTCGATGTTCTTGTTGTCTCTTGATCCACGAATCGTGCCTCGACAGCACCTTACGTCCTGTACGATGCATTTTGATTGAGCCCACCGAACGGATGCCAACCGTTGATTGTCTTATTATTCTATTGAAGGAGACACGTGTGTTTACGATTTAGGCAGTCGCATGCCTGGAAATGCGATTAAAGTCATAAGTACCTACATCATCGTTTAATTTACTACCAATGGTATTATTAGGATTATCCACCGCAAAGCAGATTTACAACAATTTTGGGATTTACAACTTTATAATAGGAAAAATATAAGATATTTTTATGCCTTACACATGCACGCTATCATTTCATATGATATTTAAATAATAATAACTTTTATATAATTTATATATTATTATGTTAATCATAGGTTTCTAAAACACAAGCTCTACATACGTAGGTTTGCAAATTTTTATTTTTATTGGAACATCGTTATCTATGTCCAAAATGATTATATTATCGTAATCACATACCTATATCAATATCTATAGGTAAACAAACAAGGTATATACGAATTAAAATGTGAAATCAACAGGTGTTTAGTAGTATAGTTATAAACGAAATGTAATTTGAGTTCCCGATTCTATAAAGATATGAACAATGTAAAAAAACTACTATTGAGAAGGGAGTCTTATAGCCTCAAGTATGTTGGCGAATTAATAGCTCTTTTAATTACCTCATTTCGAATGACCACTTGCTCATTATCTTTTTTAATAGACGTATACAATAGTTGTACCGTAGTATGACGAAAGACCAGTGCAATTACGCTATTGTAAATATTATGGGTTGTATATACTGGGCATACAATGACTAACTACTTGTTTGTAGGTACATATTGTTTATTGAGATAAATAAAAGTATTTTATAAATTATAAGTCAGAATAGACATTAGTCAGTGAAATTGAGTAAGCGTTATGAGGTCATTTGCAATGTACTGAGACTGAGGAGTATCTTAATCGAAATGGTATAGGTACATAATTAATTTATGTTTTCAATTAAGTTACAAAAATCGTTAAATTAACTATAACTAGAGTTCGGTATTTCACTATAATTTAGATTTATTCATTGAAAATTTTAAAGAATACCATTTCTTTGCCTTTACAAGCTACAATTATATTCATTTTAAGTATCCCGTTACAATACTAGAAGCTCTTATCAAAGCCGCTGTGATTATAGGCATTATGAGGTATTACATTTATTGTCACACGGTGATAATCACAGGAATGCCATATAATGTTCTAACAAAAAATCTGGATGATGGTATATTTACAATATTTCATATTATCATCAGACACCTTATGTCCAACTTCTCCCCTTATTAAGTTTATGAAAAAATATAAACAAAATTATTTTTGTATGTACTACACCTATAGCAGATTTCCGTAGCAAGTTAGTTAAAAAAACTTTTACTCGCTATGATTTCGGTTTGCAAGTTTTTATCTGTAATAACAACTACACTAATAAATTATTCTTTTTAATTTGTCATACCTTCATCCCCGTACGTAAAACCCACTACGGTGTAGACTCGACAAAAGATATTTTACGCAAATTGCAGCACGGATTTGGTTTAGTTCTTAAAATCAGCTACATACGTAGTACCTGACGTGTGTAGCTGATATAGCTGACCTCTAGGGTAGTTAGGGCTGTCAATAATGCAACTAAGGCGATATCATTCATTTTCGATCATACCACGTAACAGAATAAAATACCAAGTGGCCTAATTAGTTCAAAAGTATTATATCGTAAATAGTTAGAATAGTGAAGTCAAAACAGTGCCGTTAAAGCGGAATAATTTAGAGTTCGTACTCATACAGATGTACGTTCTCGAATCCGTGTCGGGAATTTCAAAATACAAACAGTGAAAGAGCAGCCGGGTCTGGTTGGCATTCTCAATTCAGAGAACAATAAACCTTTCCGTTACCGCAAAAATACCACGAGTCGGTTACATTTTATGATTATGTTTTAGTTATGGCAATTCAAATTAACAAATTCACTGTTAAAAATGTAATGTAACATCGATGATTAGTTAAAAACAGTACTATTGCTTTAACCGACAAAATTTATTGTATTCCAAAAATAAAAATTTGTTTCGCACGTGTTAGGATGAATTGACTACAGCATTAATGTAAAGAACATAAAATTGTTAGCGGTCGTTCACCCGATTAAATTCCTGGTTCTCGAATGCTACTGGGAGAACCTACTTACTTTATCATCTATTCTTATCTTTCACAAACCCTTGTCACACCATAACTAAAGAGAGCTTAGTGGTGAGTATTCAGGGTTTAAAATAAAATAGGTCGCAAACATTGCATTATGTGCAATAAACATTTTTAAGTTTTTAACATTTTATTCCTTTTATGGAAACTGTATGATTTTACTTTGTTTGTATCTACACGGCAAAATATTAAGTCGTCCAAAGAGTGACCACATCTTTGGTTCACGCATTATGACTCATACATTCATAGACAACATAATATAATAATAATATATGGTATGTATAAATTCGCGCCTGTTTCTCATTGCTGTAAACAAAAATTATAGAAGGTCAAATAACTAATACTCATCCTTAATTGCATCGATTTCTAATCAAAGCCATTCAACTATATAACAGGTTAGTTATCTTCATAGCTTCATGCGATGTCGTGGATTATGAAAATTCGAAACCGTTTAAACTTTCCACCCCCGATGGAAAAAGAGGTGTTTTATAATTTTAATGTGTTTTCATGTATCTGATTTTATTGCTTTTTTTTGTCTAAAAGCTGATGACATCGAGATGGTTCCTAGCTATAATGTATGCAGATGTTTGGAGACCACCAGTTCATTTCTTACTTTCACATGTCCGATTGATTTGGTATTCTGTTACTTTATTGGTATTTACAACACATGGCAACCTTGTGCTGATGCTGTAGTATCAGTAGCAAATAGTAGTCTGCTGGATACCCACCTCCTCAGCTACTCAAAACAGATAATTTAGCGTGTTTAAGCTCTTAAAAGTGGTTTTAATGAATAGAACATCTATTCATTAAAACATGTATCTAGATAGACGATGTTCGATGCCCCATGTAGAGAAAATCATAATATAAAAAGATTGAAATAGAAAATATAATAACCCCTGACCCCATTTTATTTAAAAAGTTTTTCTTATTTAATCCATGATGGTCTGAAACCTCAGTAACAAACTCTATCTCTCACTTTTGAACCAAAATCTCTTTATATTAGTATATTTTCCATTATCCATCTTCTTGGTAAGAAGGCGATTGCAATAAGAGCATTAGGTTTAACAGGGCAATAAGAGTACAGAGAATAGGAAGCTTTAGCACACCCTCCAAGATAAGCTTGAATTATTATAATATCAAAGATGTTATTTCCGACATTAATAGTAATTATTCTAGTCTGAAATAGCTAAGAAACCTAGAGGAAAACCTAGCTCTATATTTGGGGCAGGGAACAGGCATAGATTCCACACCACAATTGCGTATGGTATTCATAATTCTTTAATTCTGAATTGTACGGTAAATTATGTTTGAAAAGCAATATAATACGCATTAGCCTTGTCTGTTATGAATTTATTGTTCTAGCATGTCTATAATATGTCACAATACGGCCGCGGTTTCCGCTGTCTGTGCGTGTTGTTATCGCATAACGTAAGCTCACATAATATCTTCAGTACGAGTATGCGAGTATCCTTTGTGACGAGTGGGTGGTATGTGTTACCGAGTGCCACATCTGCCGAGGTCAACTTCATTTGAAAATTGTTGTAACGAATTTCTTCTAACCGTCTAAATTGCTATTTTCGTATCTAATTGTTTTAAACCACGTGAATAGTTACTCTACACTGAATACGACGGTCTTTATCATCGTTCCACAATATCCAAAATACGTTGAATACGTGAAAGATAAAAATGTACATCTACTAATTGAGGTAGGTATTAAAAGGCAAGCGGATGGATCTTTTCTAATTGAGAATTTAAAACGGTGACTATTCACTGGGGCTCTGGCCGTGGCCTGTGGCTGTGGGAGTTATCTATAATTAAAGTTCGGCTTAGATGTGAAAGAGATACTCAAAGAACGTTAAAAGGATTCAAAATGTTATATAAACGTGCTTCTGCTTTTAGTTCGTATACTCTGTATTCATACTTAGCTTAGTAAATTGCGCAAAGAGTAGACTGACGCTAATTTGCGTGTCTGCCGAATTAACCGGTTTATGATTTTTAATTGCTTTAAATTATGCTTAACTTAATTTGTTTAATAATACGCTAGTAATGTGTGAACAAGTTAAAACACAATACCTTCGCCATGGTCGCCGCATTTATAAATAACGTTTTGTCTATTTTCTAATATTTCATTAGGAGGTTCGTAAAAAAAGATTTTTGGATTTAGAACAAAACATTGGACAATAGTTGAATTTATTGTAATAGATCTAAGTACATACTACTTAAAAAGGTCTACTAATGTAATTATTGGCTACAAATAATGAATATAGATATAAATATCTGGTTTCTAAAGGAGAATAGTAATAAAAAGGATAAATAAAATATAAGACATATATACTTAAGAACAGGTAGAGGTACAGTCTGTGCACCTACGGTATTTAAGCTAATATACGTTCCATAATGTAATGGCTGCGAATCTATCGCCATAACGACCACAAAGTTTAATCCTGGACAATTGACGTATTATGGTTTTCAGGCCAAACTAGTATTTTATCGCATTAATACTTTAAATTTAGTAGTATTAGACTAATGAGGTGCTTATTGTTATTAAAAAGATATATTATAAAAGTTGGTAGAATTGAAGCGACCTCTAAACGAACCATGATCTTTAGTGTTTATATTAAAAACCTAACATACTTGAATTGAAACATGACGACCTCGTTTATAGCTTCGCGCCGTCAATATGTAACACAACATGTTTTAAATGAGTGGAATATATCCAGTTAATCCCATTTGGTTATAAAATTATACTGTACGTACGCAGATAGTGTTCCAAATCAAGTGGTAAGAAAAGAAACCTAAAATAAAGGTAAGTAGATTAATTTGATTGCAATGAAAAGTGGTCAGGTGTCACTGGGGTAAACCCCAGTGTACTAAAGTATTACACTGTACATTGTAGTTTTAAATGAGTGGAATATATCCAGTTAATCCCATGTGGTTATAAAATTATACTGTACGTACGCAGATAGTGTTCCAAATCAAGTGGTAAGAAAAAGAAAACCTAAAAATAAAAGGTAAGTAGATTAATTTGATTGCAATGAAAAGTGGTCAGGTGTCACTGGGGTAAACCCCAGTGTACTAAAAGTATTACACTGTACATTGTAGTTTTAAATGAGTGGAATATATCCAGTTAATCCCATGTGGTTATAAAATTATACTGTACGTACGCAGATAGTGTTCCAAATCAAGTGGTAAGAAAAGAAACCTAAAATAAAGGTAAGTAGATTAATTTGATTGCAATGAAAAGTGGTCAGGTGTCACTGGGGTAAACCCCAGTGTACTAAAAGTATTACACTGTACATTGTAGTTTTAAATGAGTGGAATATATCCAGTTAATCCCATGTGGTTATAAAATTATACTGTACGTACGCAGATAGTGTTCCAAATCAAGTGGTAAGAAAAGAAACCTAAAATAAAGGTAAGTAGATTAATTTGATTGCAATGAAAAGTGGTCAGGTGTCACTGGGGTAAACCCCAGTGTACTAAAGTATTACACTGTACATTGTAGTTTTAAATGAGTGGAATATATCCAGTTAATCCCATGTGGTTATAAAATTATACTGTACGTACGCAGATAGTGTTCCAAATCAAGTGGTAAGAAAAGAAACCTAAAATAAAGGTAAGTAGATTAATTTGATTGCAATGAAAAGTGGTCAGGTGTCACTGGGGTAAACCCCAGTGTACTAAAAGTATTACACTGTACATTGTAGTTTTAAATGAGTGGAATATATCCAGTTAATCCCATGTGGTTATAAAATTATACTGTACGTACGCAGATAGTGTTCCAAATCAAGTGGTAAGAAAAGAAACCTAAAATAAAGGTAAGTAGATTAATTTGATTGCAATGAAAAGTGGTCAGGTGTCACTGGGGTAAAGCCCAGTGTACTAAAGTATTACACTGTACATTGCTACAACCAACAAGTGAGTAATTGTGTGAGAAATCCTCTCATTCATTTAGTTGCAGCTGTGAAACATGAGATTTTGATTCGATATCCAAGTGTAGCAATTACTAGAGAAGATTATAATTACTATCATCTAGATATTCCTCGATGAAGGTACCCCATGCACCCCATGTGCCGAATAGTGCCACTGTGATTTTGTTTGATACGCTGCTGTGGGTGTAATATGACAGTGTTTTAGACTAAGTCCAGCGTTAAAATAACCCGATAATTTCTAACTTCTCGGATGGCTTAACCCTGGGTCATAACACGAGGAACTCAGAATAAACTCTCCGTTGTTCAGAGTTCATTAATTAATTCACGTACCCCGCAAAAAGAAAAAAGGTGGGTCAAAAATTATTATTACAATTTGTGAATTTTACTTTATTATGGGTGTGAACGATCGGTGTGCAGTAAACGTTACCTACAGAACATTATATGTGATTAAAGCGTAAAATTGCAGATCAAAAACGACTAGATTTCTTATTAATATATATAACCCGCATCTTTCCCCGCATGATAGGAGAGTCTAGACGCCTTTAATGAGACTCAAATTTTTTTTTAAACGGATTGGGACAAAACAAATCTTAGTTATCCTAGCCCCACCCCACTACCATAAATACTTAAAATATTGGTGTAAAGGCGCTTCTGGTCTACTGTCTAGTGTTGTTTCATGTTGTTTCTATAAACGACAGTGGTACAAATCTGGTCGAGCCACCTCTTAAATGCTGTAGACAACAAAATATGTGTTTACAATTTGACTATTTCGGACAATATTTAGAATATGCCATAGATTGTTTCCCGATGTAAAAAATTTTGTTCAGCTTTGTTTATTTCACTACAACAATGATAGGGTTTGGAAAATGTCGAAACTTTTTCCAAACTATGTATGTTAAATATGTTTCAATATATGCTTTAACTATGAGCATAATGTTCACAAACTGCTATGTTTCGTGACGTGCGTGTATTGGTTCGTTGCCCTGCCGCTGTATCGACCCGTGACGTCATTACATTACTCCCTACATCCTAAAACCATGCGCATTTCGCGCCATACTTACCTAAAATTAGAAAATTGTAATTATTAGGTCGCCGTATTGGTCTAGTGGCAGAGTAAGTAGCATGTGAACCGTGATACTGGATTTGATTTCTAGGGCGGAGTAATAAAAATTGATTGAAAATACCACGCTTGGGTAGTCTGTGTTTAGTATTTGTGCCATAGATTAACCACATTATCACATCATGATAAAAAAAAGCGTTAGGCGCTAGTTGTGCACCTATCTACTTCTTCGGGGACAGACTTATGATGATATGTAAATCGCGGCTAGTTTCAGAGTATTGAACATTATTATCTGATGAATGCGAAGAACCTAGACGCATTTAAAGTTAGTAGACTTTAGTTTCTATAATTATGCGATAACTGAGTCCGCGAGACAGCGAGTGGCATTTGTATTTTATATAGTTCTATCATTGTATAGATTAAGGTCAGTTAGTTTAATCCAACGCTGATTGAAATATATACGTATTGATTATGTAATACGTATGTAGGTATGTAATATACTATGTATGAGTATCTTCAGAAGGTAGCTTTTGCCACGAGCCTACTTTGACGTAATCGTATAGCAACAAAGAATAAAACCCATCAGGAAATAACTTTTAATTGATGAAAATGCACAAGCTTTTTTAAAATCTTATAGCCCACGCGCTGTTAGTATAATATGGCGCTAAAATCAGTAATAGGTAGTAGTACTTATAATAAAACAAAAAAATATATCATCGACGTATTGCATCATAAACCAAAGTCCTAGGCTTTGTATTTTATTAATTTATGCACATTTAAATAGCAATAAATCACCTATAATGAAAATGATAAATTCAATTATTATTCTATTTTGTAATGTTGTTATTATTATTGCTAAAGACTAACTAAAGAGCTTCAAATTTTGAATGGAAATTAAATGAGTCTTTTCGGCACAGATAGTAAACTTAGTGTGATTTGATGGAATTGTTGTACTTTTGTTATGACCACCTTTTAAGATGCAGGCGTGTAGTAAACATTTCCTTTTATGGGTTAAAAAAATCCCTTCTTAATGATCAAGGAGATTTTTTTTATAAAAAAGTAAGTATATGGATGCTGATAGTAATAGTGTAGATTTAAATATAGTAATAACACGTAGAGCTTATACTTAAATAAAGAAAAATGTGGGCTTTAAATAGTGCATTGATATTATTACCCCACCATTATAAAATCACGTGTTCAATGCTCCAGTTCACTTACCTATAATGGCCAGCGCCACGAGGGCGAGGAATCCTTTATAAGCCATATTCACAGTCACGACACTTCACTGATCACTAGAGTCACTGGACAACACAAAACAAAATTCCACTGAACAAAAAAAATAAACTCAGATGGCCGCGATGCGGCCGAGATTAGACGGAATCTGAAACAAAAACAAAAAGCTTTTTAGGTTCACGGCGACAATAATTATCATTATTTCACAAGTACTCAAACTTGCAGTTTTTTCGTTAAGTGTGACTTGCGCTTAATTTATTTAAATTTTCCTTATACTTAAGTCGGTTCGTCTGAAATAAAAATACACTTCTAGCTTTACCTAGGAACTAGGTATCTAATACACATAATCGATTCGCTTTGCAATTTGATTTTAGATACGCATTTAGAATACATTCAGATAGGGTTTTGATATTACAGTAAAATAGCTAACAAAGAGTAATAACTAATAAAGTTGTTATTGATTATAATAAAACTGCGACTAACATACTTTATATTGTGGTAAATGAAGCAGATTTCACCAATCTCAAAAAAAACAGTTAATAAGTGCTTAAGAACAGGAATATAGCCAAATATTCTGCAGTGAATACTATTTTGCAAATATAGAAAGTAATTCGTAAATAAATACTTAAAAAATGGTGTATTATGTGAGGAATAATATTTGCCATGAAAGCTGTTTTATGCTGGCAGACTATACGGAGTTTAGTGTAACTCTACTCTAGATATATAACATTGCTTTAGTACTCTGTTATGGTGTTATATGTATAAATAAATAAATATTATCATAGACTGCATATTAAATTATTTGTGCCCTCAATTTTAGGGATGTTTTAAAGTGTTATAAGTTCGATAACACTGACCCCATGTAATATTATGCAGGGGCGTTTTCCTCCAGCGTTATTTTGTTTAACTTACATTAAGACCCTTCATGGGGTGCGCGTTACATTAAATAAATTACAATCTTTGTCGCGTATAGTAATATAGAAGTAATTGTTGAAGTTTGTAAAAAAAATAATTTATAAAAAAATATGCCAATGGAATTGAAAAATATACGAGTTTACAAATACAGTACATTCTAGGGTGAAAAACGGAAACAATTTTTAATACGAATGCTTGTCTTTTTACATGAATTTATACCAAAATAAGAGAATATTTAGATAAGGGACGGAACCCACCGGATTCGAAAACTCAAAGCCACCTAAAATACATTGCAGCCCGGTGCAGTGGAGCGACGCGACGTGATGCCACGCAAAACTTGGTGACCGCCATTCTTTCAACTTAAATTTTGTTTTACCATAGATTTTATATGAATAATTCCTAAAGCCCTCGTAAAGACCTTAAAAATCCTTAATCCGCAATAGAACAATCAATATGGTAAATTAAAATGAATGGATAAAATTGACTACAAATAAAATAATGTAGTAAATTGAGAGGAAAACAGAATTTTTTGTTGTTAAAAACTAGAACTCTAGATCGATTTGCACTTGTGTTAACTTAACGGGATTACCGGTAGGTAGATAGTAGCCTACCTACATGAAATTTTCACTATGCTCGTGGATCGAAATTTGAAATTTTGACTTTACCCCAAATTTCGATGACGAAAAAACCCTTAGACTATACAAAATTAGGCCATTTCAACCCGAAAAAGGGATATTTTCCCTGAAAGTGAAATCACTGCTAACCGTGCAGCGCGGTTTCTTTGTATAATGCTATGTAGACGAGGAAACAAACAAAGCAAGATCATCGAATACCATTGTAATAAAATAATCGCTGTGAATTACGCTCTTAACCACGGAATGCTCCGTATGTAGTGCTTCGCAGAGGCTTGTAGAGCCGCCTAATGTCGCCGCACCATGTATTTACGCGCTAGTTTTTCGAATGTAGCTATGTACAGGGCGTTAATATCGTCATTGCGTATACAGAATTTTATAACAGGATGTAACAAACACACGTATATTTTATTAAAAACAAATTAAACTCACAACTTTACACACAAAATATCATTAATATAAGTAGTACGAAAGGTAAATTAGATCAACCTACAGATAGTTTTATTGATATAGTTATATGCTTTCGCAATATCGTTGATGCAAAGAAATGACATTCTAATGACATCTCCGCCTATGCATTTCGATAGTGTGGGTAATATGTATTGCACACATCATAATACAGAAATAAATCTTGGTAGAACGCAACAGGATGTGAAAGACTGACTTTATATGTAAAAAAATAATGGCTACCTACTTTGGATTGCCGCCGCCCTTTAAACGTTAAATTGCCATGTGTAAAAAGAAACATTCCTTTCACACCCTCAACTTAGAGTTGTAAAACTAGGGTGTCCGAAAAAGGCCAGTGCGTGCAAGGGCATTCAACTTTATTTTTTTTCTGAGTGTGTGCTCTATCTCTTCACTTTTTGTTTATAACGTCAAGTGCTAAGTTATAAGTACTTTTTTTGCTAATAACTCTGCACCGGAACGCCATTTAGGGTTAGTTTTAACTGAGATGTAATATTATTAATAATTTAATCTTTAGATTAGTACAATTAGGAAAGAATTATTAATAATATTACATATTATGTAGAATTAGATACCGAATTTACAGAGAAAGTATCGTATGAATACATGATCCTACAAATATGTTTTTATAATTAAAATTATCGCAGTCTGGTGAGTGGTGGACACTATTCTACCCAACAAACGAAGATCTAGCGACCTGCCAACCTGAATTGCATAAGTAGCGGCGGGTGGAGTTATGTTTTAAATCTCCTGATAAATCATGCCAATTTAAAAAAAATTAAGAAAATATTGGAAGTATGACAAAACAAAAATGTATCGTTCCTATAAAAATAAATAATCGAAGATGTCTAGATGAGGTAATCCCGTAGTCCATTACAGTTGATTCGTTTTGTAGAAATTATGACGCAATTATTTTGTTTATAATTAAAGGATGCAAGAATTGCGATTATAAGTCAGGTGTGCCAAGGCGTTGACATGGCGTACCTTTTTAACACCGTGGTATCACTATGCCTTCTTGTCAACTACTTTTTTACCTATTAATATTTTTAAACTGTGCTTTCATTAAAAACCGTTATGATTCTTTCCTCTTTACATTAAATAATACGGAAGTCAACTCTATGTAAATTAATTACTGATTCAAAATCTTTAGTTATTAAATCCCTTGGTGCCTCTACAATTTGTTATCTTTTTTAAAATCGGAGGTATATACATTTTATCGGAGTGTTCCTGACCGGTTTTGTAAATTTCATATACTTATATAACAATCAAATAATGTAATATTCTATGCATGCACTGGTAGTTAGTCACAAAACATGTAGGTACTCAAAAACCAACATTTGGCAATTCGCAATGATGTCATCATTTTGTTTCAACAATATAACATTAGCACACGCTTTTATTCGTCTTACATATGGACTACTCATTTTCCTTTTATTTTGTGATAAAAAGCGAGCTTACCATCAACTCTCGTTGATTCCCGACAAATCCTGTTTCTTTTAATAAACGATGTAGAGGCAAATTGCACTAAATTTGAAATATTGTAAAAAGTAGTAGCTTTAATTATAATTATTTATAGATTAGCACGTGATCCCATTCAGTAATTTTGTTTTTCTATAGACTGTAACTACAAAGTATACGTCTGCGGTACAGCATGCATTACACACTGTGGTATAAACATACACGCAAGCCCGTACGTACACAACGGAAGACTATTTTCAGCTCCATTATACAGAAAGGGCCACGCGGCGCTCGACTTTATATTAAACGTTTTGAATATTTTAATACAATTATAATAAGAATAATACTTAGTACTGGATTATTCAATGTTGAGCGATCTATCCGATCATATTTTATCGATTAGTTTATCAAAGAATAATTGTACAACCTGGGAATAAAGGCTTGCAAAAGAAGTATGCAGATTAAGACTTCAGGCAATAATATTTTTCTATATTAATATCGGCTCAGTGACTCTAATCACGACCGGATATGTCCCCGCTGACTTCTTGATGATTTTAACTAGACACAGAAATCTTATTTAATTCATTTGATCAAATTGTATACGGCCACATAAAATGACATTGAAACTATTAATTTTTAAAAATTACTACGCATGCCTATCCTCTGATGCACATATCCACGAACATTAAGTCAAGTTTTATCTAATAAAAATTCTGACGTAAGATGCTATGTAGGTACATACATAATAAGTAACTCCATTTTTGTAAAAACATTTCTCACATTTGTAATTTTGTAACTGAGACCAAAGCTATGAAGGTTTAAGTTTATTTGTGGCTGTATTACATTATTTTGTAGTGCTCTACTTATGAAATACTTCGTAAAATAATCGTACTTTAAATATTTAATGCACATAAACTTTCTTAGCACCATTATATTATATCGTCGCTAATTTTATTCAGAGATCAGACCTTACATCTACAAGACAACACATAAAATTTTTGCTCAGCAGCATGAATGGGCCAGTTCAACTGAGATATCACCCCCGTCTCACAAAAAACAGCGAGTTGTGCCAGCTTGCTGTTGCTTTTAGAATCGTGAATGAGATTCCAGAGGCTCAAACAAACCCTTCGCCTTTTTAATCTTTATTCCTTTCTGAATAGTGTAACGGCAAGTATCCATGTTTCTTCCGTAAATGTAGAATGTGAATGTTTACACGCGGTGGAGATCACATCCACAACAATCTTGTTCCGTCGGTTCTAAAAATTACACTTTATTTCATAGGAAATAAAATGCACGCATGCAAATTGTATTGGTATGGAGAGTGCTGGAACTATCGCTAACATTGTTTGATAGTTGGGTGAAGTACTTTTTTAATTTGAATTATAACACATTGTATAAAATTAATATATTACTTAATACACTGAAGCATAAATTATTGATTTGTAAATCTCCTAAATTGCTGACCAGTAAAAGGTTAGAGCATGCCTGAAAATAGCTAGCTCTACCAAGCACGAGTCTTACTCAACTACAGCGTAGTAACTTTTCAATAACTCCTTTTAATATAAGTAGGTACTATACGCAGCTATGTATTACGTCGGGATCCTTAGCAACGCAACGATCGACTCGTTCCCAAGTCGTCTGGAGGCTGCAATACTAGCGCCGCTCCCCCTCAATACTTGCGCTTTAACGAAGTAGATGCGAAGATAGGAAATCCCGTCTTGAGGTCCCCCCATGCCGCGTCTGCGAGCCCACCCCCATCCCATAACCTACGCAAAAACTTTCTGATGCAAAGATGCACCGCTTTCATGTACTAACTTAGATTTTGTAGAGCTTTACTGAAGGAGATGGTACTTTTTATTAATACTATATCTACATTCAAAACTATAATGATTTTTTATCTCGTATGTAATTAGTATAGTATTTTTGAATTGCATTTTTTTATATTCGATAGGTATGAAATATGAATACGACGAATAACACTACCATTATTTTCATACATTCTCTTAGCATTTAAAGTTTTGCCAAATTTAGTTTTACTGGTCATTTTTGTCGCATTATCCCTTTCGTTTAAAAATAAAATGGTTAAAGAAATAAACACAGCAAGTCATTGATTAAATATGTTTATTGATAACGAAGTTAATGTTAGTAATGTATGATAAAAGTAGATTTATAAACAATATTTCTATGTACGACAATCAATAACAGTAACGAACCGTAGTCTCCAAAAATGTAACTTTGCATTATTTTTAATTGACTGCAACGTTATTCACAATAAAAAATTTACAAGTAGAGGCTCTCTACCTGATGTCTTTTGAAGCTTCTAACAAAAAATGGTTCCGCTCTTCGAAAGCCACACCTGTCGCATTACCGCCAGCTTACTGGAGATGTGAGGCAATGTATGATTTTCTGGCTTTTACGTCCAATTTTAGTAGAAAATTATATGTATATTTGAAATTCAGATGCGTTTATAAAATATAGATAGTATGAATCATTGCAATAATATTATTTATTTCCGGAAATTAATATACCTATATGTGTGGTTTTTTAATTGATAAACACACAAGAATCTGTATCTAAAATAATGGTAGTATTTAAATGATAAAAAAAATATTTATTAAGGCATTCGGATGTTCCCAAGTGGTATATGTTGAAGGACTTTGCCAAAAATGTAGAGTTATTTCAGCTTTCCGTTAATGGGACACACCACGTGCTCCGACTTACGATGAATAGATCGCAGTATTATGGACGCGATTACTCAGAACTAGACGAGGTACTTGGAAAATCTCACTTAATAACATATACAAACTTACCAAGTGATTACTTCATTCATGATTGATTAAAATTACATGTATACATGCATCTAAATTGATATCTGTTTATCTAATCATTTTTTTATATAACTACTTACCAATTGTACAGCTATAGGTATTCGAAAAAATAACTCTCAGCTGTTGTCATTGTTTATTTGAGTTGGAAACAAGTTTTTTTTAATGTTCACAATCAAAGTGGCGATTGCAAATATACAGAGACTGTTTCTCAATATCCGCTGCCCACATGAGTTTTAGAAGGTTAAAATTGATCTCAGAATAATATTACTAACTCCTTTAGTAATAAATTCAGTACTAAAGGCTGTGAACCCATATATTCGGCTTAATTAAAAAACTGCTCATGCCGCCCCGCCGTACGAAGCACGCCGCGCTAGGTACCTAAGTTCTTATATGGAGTAGCGTACTGGGCTAACATTAAATCAAAGTATACATTAAACAGCGGTTTAATTATCAAAACATATCCAAATGTAGCACCGGGAAGGGAAATATAACACGATACTATGATTGGATACCCACCCGGTCAAGACGTCGTTATCGATCGCGGTCGCACATTCGCCGGGCCGGCGATGTTTGCAAAATACTTTTTGTAACAGAAAAAAAAATCGAAGGGGTTTATAATGCATAATACGAGGCTGCTTACCTGCGGAGATGAAGAGGTGGTATGGCGCTGCACCACAACACTAGAACCACAACACACACGAGAGGACGAGCGGCGACGACCGACCCGTCCGAGAAACCAACGCGGTATGAGTAACTTTCGTAGCTATGATATAAATGGCCGATGACATCCAATGAAAGACAAGGATGGCTGTTAAATATATCCTATCTCTTTTATAGTTCAACGAATGAACAAGGACGATTTCGGCTGAATAGGAATGATTTTCGCCGAGGGTCACAGGACCCGTGTTCTGCGCACGCAGGAAATTCGTTATGATAGTGCCGTTGGTAAAAATAAGGGCGACACAAGGCAATTGATCAAACTCTCCACTGAAATGTGTAGTATTATCTGATTACTGATGTTTCTGCTTTATGCGCTTAGTGCATTTACTACTATGTTGATAAATGTTTACTTCTACACGTAAACAAAGCGATATCATGCGCCTATGTCGCGATTATAAAGTGTAACTACATACATTGTTACATAGCCCAATGCCAAAGCCGGATATAATATAAAATATTTTCTTTACTTTGCATAGTAAGACATAACAAAGTAGGAATGATTCATCGAGATACTGCCAGGTACTAATTAACAGTTCATTCCACTTTGTATGTAAGAAGCGTAAGAGACGAATGGAGTCGTTTATTTAAACATTTAAATCTACGATATAAAATAACAAAATTCGAGCAAATTAAACGTGAAAACGTTTAATTTTACAACTGTACAGTTAAGTTGCATTCTTACAACATAAATCGTATCATAGTCGAAGGCAGTAAGCATTATCCTGCATTTATTTTTTTATTAATTTTACTCTTGAGTCGTAATAGCAAAAGAGGTTTTATTGTTTAAAAGGTCTAGTCGTGTTTACATTAATTTTATCATTAAAAAAACAATTAAAGCAGCAAAACATCGCGTAATTCTCAAAAACATATATTTTATTGTATTTAAGAAAGAATATTATACTAACATGTGTGGAAATTTAAAGGACTATTTGAATAACTGAACAATTGGCCGTTGACCCAGATTCAGTAATTAATATGGATGGTATAACAATACGGCATAAATAGCTTACTCCTAGTTTCGTACACAGAAACATTTTTAATACAATGACGAGATGAGTAGGTTGTTTGCCTGTTTGTAAGCGTCCAACCGTAAACGGAAGCAACACTCCTCACAAATTTAAATTACAACGTACTACATGACACTCCTCTTAATACGTTAACCTGGGGAAAAGATGTTAAAACAATAATTGTCAGTAGGTAAGGTGGTCCTTCGAACCGGAACATTTTTAGTGGGGAGATGGACAAATGTGATTGTTTACCTTAGTTCATCCTTCAGATTTCATCTCAGATCCCTTAAATTAAGCTCTCTGTATCTCTAAAATAAATATTACCAAATATAAATTAACTTAGATATTTTTTTTTCTTAATCAGCATTAAGATACATACAAAATTTAATATTCTGTTAAGTCGAACTGGGTACGAAAAAAATGGCTATTGAAATGCTTTAATTAATTGAATAAAATTATAATACCAATAATTATTTATCCACTCTCTAAAAAAAAGCTTCCTTCAGGTATCCATTAGGGGCGTGGCAAAATTTAAGCCTTAGAAACGCTACCAGTCAATGTTCTCTTACACACGTGTTATTTTAAAAAAAATAAACGAGATTTGTTACAGTCAATAGATTTTTTTCTAAAAAAGTGATATATAAAATTATTGTAAAATTTGTAGGTCAAACGACTGGTTTAGTTTCTAAAAATACCAGAAAACGCGAATATAGGTCATCTCAAGATAGGTAATCTACCTACTGACCATGAATGACCTACAGAAAAATTATAGAATGTTTGATAACCTTTTATATTACGTTTTATTCCCATTACTTCTACCGAAGGTCACCATGCGACAGGATGAATATTTAGGAGCAAGATCCTATCTTGTCATAAGATCTTGAAATCGGCTGTAAAATTAATCAAAAAATTGTAAACACTTGAATATAATATTCATAAAAAACGTAGATTGCATGTATTCTAAACATATTTGTAACGTACGGTAAAACGAAGTAAAAATATATTTTAACTCTACGACTTTACAGTTTAAAATACAATGTAACGTCAGTTATTAATCCCATTTAGTCTATGAAAACAACATGTAATAGTGCTAGGGGCATTTATAAATGTCAATAAATAATAAATCTAAACTGATTACATAGTTTATTTAATATCTGTATTATAAAATAATAAAATATATAACAAACGAGTGGCAGTACTTAGCAGTATTATAGTAATAGGAACATATAAATTTTATATCTGTATTCCTTTAAAATAATCAGTGATGGCAACACATCGATCTTTGGCTTTTAATTTTCTATATAGAATTTAGACAGTAATACATCTCAACACGAAAAATAGTACAAAAATAATTTATGGCACATGAAAATAAATTCGAAAAATATCTTCCTGTTCTTACTACAGTAATAATAATCCACTACATACACTTCATAATAAATATCAAATCCGTTAAATTGCCTTGTTTGGCTCTAAAATAATCTCTAACATTCAACACGGCTACATGTTCCATGGACATTTAAATATTTCAATAAACTATATCTATACTATGTTAACATTTGCATTGAATTATTTAAACACTGATCAATTAATATAGACAATCAAGCTACCATTCAAAATGTTAATTATTAGCTCGTTAATATAACAATAAATATATTATTATGTTTTTATGAGGTTTGCATTATTTATATTATTAGGTATAGGAGGACATTTTCAAAGTTCGATTTCAAATATGGTCTATAGTCGGAAAAGTGTTAAAATTAGGGTAGTTAACTTAGTTTTATCATCTGGAAAAGGTATATTACTAAAATTGAACGAAGATAAATAGAGCTCGAGAAAAACTGGGCAAAGACTAATATGCGTGTGTCACCATTATAACGTAGCCAGATATGGACACACTTTTCTCTTCATATCTGGCTTATGAATCTTGGAGACAAAATACAAGGGGATTTGACGGGCTGCATATATCAGAAATTAGGGCCCAAAATGGTCACTCAGTAAGCAGCCGTGATGCCAAAAATTAACAAAGAATTTTCTTAAGATCATGTGACAATTTTGTTGTCATAAATAAAGTTTGGCCGGCAACGCTCTAAATAGAGATACATTACAGATAAGCGAAAGGATGAATTTTGGCAACATTAGTATATCAAAGGATATATTATTATAAGAAATACATTCCAAATATAAGAATAAAGTGTAGCACATAAAAATAATATGAGTCAGACTAGTGGTGAGTTTGTCATATCCAGTGCAATGCGACGCGAAAATTTTCAGAAAATGAATATTTATTTTTTATCCGCGCCCACTTACCACTATATTTATAACATTAATTATAATTGCTGTCTATTTTTTTGGGGCAATTTGCACTCACGTATATTTTTTGTTATTGTGAATATATGCAAAATCAAACATAAGAAACTACCCTATTTTCCGCAGTATTACCAGAGTTTATTGTACATTCTGACAAATGTTTGTTAAGGTGTATACATATGAATATTGGTTGTATGCAACGCGAGACGAGTACATATAACATTTTGAGACGTAGTTTAGGTCTCGTGGGGGGCGGGCAGCTTCTCCCAGGAGGGCTCGACGCCCCAGATCTCGCGCGCGTACTCCGCGATGGTGCGGTCGGATGAGAATTTGCCCGACGATGCGATATTCTCTATCACCATTTCAGCCCACTTCGCTTGGTCCTGAGACAAAAAATATTCATAAAACCCTTGCCAACTTAAACCACAAATTCTGAAAATAACACAATAACCTATACGTAAGGTAAATATTCAGGTTCAAATGATTCATTTTCAGGTTCCCATTAATAAAAAACAACGGACAAAACAATTGTTACTTTAGAATTCAAATTTTTAAACACTAAATCAAGATTAATGTTATCTGAAGGTTGAATGAAGGTGACATCGATGCCGAAATTACAGCCCGCATTAAAACTGTACAAAATTAACACACCTAGCTTTTAAAAAAAATCCACTGAAATTATTGTTATTTCTACAATTATTTCTTGCGGTCTAGTTTAATTCTCCTTATGCTATACAGCAATATGCCTGGCTATTGTATTTAAAACTTTAATTTTATCGATATTTCAAATCTAGCCATAACTATATATAATCAGTTTAACATTGTTTTTTTTAACTTCCTGTTCTCTTTTTTTACTCAGACTGTTAGTGTTTAATTTTTTTATTTAAAATTTTATGAATAGATAATAGATAGTAGATATCGTTTTTTTTTTATTTATGATTACTTTTATCTTTTAGTCTATTCAAAGTGCTGTAAGACAAATTATAATTATAATTATAGGTAATGCCGAATATACACTCAGCGAACGAGTCCGAACAAACTATAGTGAGTAGTTTTTGCAGATCAGACACGTACACTTAAATTCGATACATTGTTGTCACAGATGCGTTCGTGTTTAACCCGACATAATATCAACCGAACAGGTAGGCATAATTGTGTTGACTGGCAAGGAACAATCATCTCGAGTCGATGCTCCATGTGGACGTTTTTCTACACCACCAGATAGAATGGAGTCACTTTACCATGTCCGTACAAAAACTTATACGCGCAACTCACGTGGTAGACGTCGGAGACCTTCTGCTGCGCCTGTATGTACGCGTCGTAGTCGGCGAGGTGCAGGAAGCGGTCGTGGTTGAGCAGCACGTCGGCCACGTGCGCGAAGCGGCCCGGCTCGCCCGGCGAGAAGAACCCGCTGCGGATCTGCTCCACGCACTGCCGCAGCTCCGGGCTGCGCTCGTAGTACGAGTACGCGTTGTACCTGCGCCGCCGCCACACGGGCAATGGATACAAAAAATATTTTAATTATAACTGCAGATTACAGGTCTATTGCTCATCTGCGCATTCATAATATAGTGCTGAGTTTGTTTTTTTTTTGTTTGATCACACTAACCTCTAGATCTACTGATCCAATTTAGATAATTTATTAACTGATAAAGGGCGTGCCCATGACTACTTTTTGTAGCCATGTTGTTGCGCGTTTCCGTATCACTACAGCGCGCGTTGGTCGCGTTTGCAAAGCGCATTGAAAACTACACAAACGCGTAACTGCATTTTTACTAACGAGCGACATTTTTCTAACGAATCCATCTACCAACTGCATGTTCATGTTCATTCCTGTATCGAATTTGCGTGGAGACAGCTGCGCATTTGCATCGTGCTACTAAAACCCGACAATGGCATGGCAATGATACAGAACTGTCGAAGGACTATCAGGTTCAGCGTGGCGACTATATCGTAGCCGTTTTGCATTTGCATCACTACTGCATCGCTACAAAAAGTCGCCGCGGACCACCTCTCAAAGGAGGCCTAATTTAGTTCAAAATATAAGGTACTTTCCATATTGGAATCGCTCAAGTGCGTGATCAGAGCCGCGAGAAAAAGCTGGTGATGCATATGCATATGCAAAACATAAAAATTTATAGAAAACGTGACGAGTCCTACCCGCGCTTCTGTAACGCCTCCACATCGTCGACCCTCATGCCGAATATGAACATGTTGTTCTCGCCTGCCTCCTCCGCCATCTCCACGTTGGCGCCATCCATGGTGCCGATGGTCAGGGCACCGTTCAGCATGAACTTCATGTTGCCGGTACCGGAAGCCTCTGTACCCGCTGTTGAGATCTAATTATCATGGATGCAATTTTAACGTCCATACAAAAACGATATAAAATTGAAATTATATATCCATCAATATATATAATCTTTAATTGTCTTGTTACGTAACATAAAGTAAAGGTATATTACCACATAAAAAATCTCTCACCTGTTCGCTAAGGTCAGCGGCCGGCATAATGCGCTCGGCGAGGGTCACGCGGTAATTCTCAAGGAAGATCAATTTCAATTTATCACCGACGTCTGGGTCATTGTTTACCTACAATTGTAAACGAAATGTCATGAAAGGACATACTAAGTTAAATTCAAAGTAACTGATAGCTTCTAAGATACTTACAGTATTGCCTACAGCACAAGCCAGCGCAATAATCTGCTTAGCGATGTAATATCCGGGAGCCGCCTTGCCACCGATCATGACGGTGCGCGGAGTGATCTGCGCGGAGGGGTCGCGCTTGATGCGATTGTACAGCGTGATGACGTGCAGGATGTTCAGCAGCTGCCGCTTGTACTCGTGGATGCGCTTGACCTGCACGTCGAACATGGACGCCGGGTTGATCTTCACGCCGGTGTCGCGCTCGATCAGCGCCGCGAGCCTTAGCTTGTTCTCCTGCTTCACCTTCATCACGGCGCGCTGGAACGCAGGGTCCTTCGCCCATCGCTTCAGATCTTTCAACTTCTCCAAGTGCACGATCCAGTCTTCACCGATTTTATCGCAGATGAGGTCCGATAGACCAGGGTTGCAGAGCAGCAACCAACGGCGTGGGGTAATGCCGTTGGTCTTGTTCTGGAACTTCTCTGGCCACATTTCGTAGAAGTCACGGAATACTGTGGCTTTGAGGATCTCGGAGTGGATCGCCGCGACACCATTTACGGCGTGCGAGCCCACGACGCACAAGTTAGCCATGTTCACGCGTTTCTCTCCTTCTTCCTCGATGAGTGACATGCGTCGCATGCGGTCCATGTCGCCTGGCCAGCGCTTCTCAACCTCCTGCAGGTGCAAGAAGTTGATGTGGTAGATGAGCTGCATGTGCCTCGGCAACACGTTCTCGAGCATCGTACACGGCCAGCGTTCAAGAGCCTCGGGCAGCACCGTGTGGTTGGTGTACGCGCAGCATTTCACCACGAGATTCCAAGCCTCCTCGTATGGCACCTTCTCGATGTCGAGCAAAATCCTCAGCAATTCCGGAATAGCCAGAGCCGGGTGGGTATCGTTCAACTGTATGGCCACTTTCTCTGGAAGACTCTCAAATGTAGTTCTAACGGCCTCGCGGCTGCCGAACTTGGAAGCTTTGTACCGCCTTATGATATCTTGGAGGGTGGCGGCACACATGAAGTATTCTTGACGCAGACGAAGTTCCTTACCCTCGAAGAAGTTGTCATTCGGGTAGAGAACTCGAGAAATATTCTCGGCCACGTTACGGTCTAGCACAGCCTGGATATAGTCACCGGAATTGACTGCAATGAAATTTAATTATATATAAAATCTCTATTATTATTTTTTTATACAATCTAGTGAGTATCAGTGTAATAAATATATACTAACAGAATCGAAGGTTAAAGTCAATGGGACTCTTAGCAGACCAGAGCCTCAGTGTATTGACCACATTGTTGTTGTAGCCAGGAATCGGGTTATCGTAGGGCATGGCAAACACCACCTAGCGACAAAAAAACAAAACTGAATATCGTAATAATTGCTATTTATAATTAGTAATGAGCAAACCAATTCACATTACGCCACTAAAAATATTATGTACTTGAACTAATCATACGGATATTTATTTCTCCCCTACAAGAATATTTTGAGGATGAAAGGGTTATAATACTGTTTCGTTGAAATAGCTATTAAAAAATCTCTAAAATGTATAAAATAAAATTGTGTTTCTTCATTAAGTATAACTACATATCTAAAACTGCTAAAGAAGTATTTTCATCCCCTAGTCCAGGCTTTGGTTCCCCGATGCAACGTTTGGCTGAAAATATTACTAGGTACTGCTAAAATACTGAATGGACTAACTAACCCATTTCCCTCGGTGGTTACAATAAAAGGCATCGCACCTTACGCGCCCACGAAATAAACATGCTTTATTTTTCGCCGACAGCAGACTTTTTCGGAAATCGTCTTAACCGGAGGTGGGAGTGATATTATTTTCCTACAAAAAGTTTATTCCATTACCAAAGATACGTCATCCTTTATACATTAAATTTCGAAAATGAATGAGCGTCCTGTGTCCACGTTGGTAACAATTTAATCTTATAGAGAAACGTAAGTCTACATAAATAAAATAATTGCGTTGTTCTTCACAGGAATAGCCATCGACGATAGAAGACATAGAGCACCAGAAGTGCCCAAAAGAGCATTATAAATACATACGATCATAAATATAGATTATACGTAAACTAACGAATAACGATGTCGATGCCAACAGATCTTCAATAGTTGGACGCGCAATACTAATCAGAAATAGTTATTACGAACGCTGCAATCTGAAAATCTACAGTTGGCTCGCCATTACAACAGCCTTTTATGATATTTTGTTCCTGCATATGTGTTTGAACTCGCTAAACTCTGCGCTTGTGAAAGTCACGGAGAAATTACACGATTATTTAAAAAAAAAAAACATACAAAATTTTACTGTACATACTAAGTGAATGTGCGTACAATTCTAAGATGTCATTTTTAAAAACCAAGATATATACCGCTACGTAACATCACCCGACATTTATGTTAACAAGCTCTTTTGTTTCAGAATTTTTAATCAGTACTTTATTAAGTACGAATTACAAAATGAGATGAATTTCTTAAACTAAATGTACTTATGATCCTAAATTGAATTCTATACCTATCGAGTAGGTATATAACGGTAATTATACTTTATTTTTCTTAGTAATGGACAGAGGACGTATTTCGCGACCTGACTTACTAGGAGATAAGGCATATGAAAGTTCAAATACCAAATGAATAACAACTTATTATAGGGAATGTTTTGTGTGAAATAATTATTATCATCCGGCCATTTAGCGCCAGATAATATTAAACATAATAATAATTATCAGATACATAATAATTATCCCTTTTATATTATTATTTAATTATGTTGTTGCCTAGCATTAAACTAAATATTTACAGATATTACTACTAGGAAGTCGATAATTATTACATAAACTACTTCGAATATCAAACTGGTCTAATAAAATTATTGTTGATGCATATAATACATACGTCATAATTTAAGTGCAATCTATTTGCTATAAATAAACTTCTTCACAAGCTCGCAGGCTTGTTGGAGCATGAGCGTAGCCTGCGGCTGGACAGGGCGTAATGTCGGCATTTCATTTTCGGCATGAGTTGGGTACTGGTGCGCGATACCGGTTTCTGCGTGAAAAGCAGAGGTCATGGCCATCCGAGTAATGCGTGTCGTAACCTAATTCCCGTACACTTTTTATATGGTGAAAAAGTTGAAAGGAAAAGTTTTAGTAACTTGACAAGTATCCGTTTACACAGAGACAGTGATGGAAAACAATAAAGATTACTCAGATTGCGCAACTCGGAAATTTCGAGTGACATTATACGGAGGTTGATTCACGGACGACACTTTCGTATCGCAAAATCAAACTGAATGAGAAGCAATTATGTAAATTAAAGATGAAATGCAAAAATATAACTGAAGGTAAAGTCAGGAAATCAAATTTAACGTCGCAGAACGTCCACATACGTGGGCGATTTCAATAAAAGGAACAACTCTAATTCTAAAATTGTTCAATGCTTAATAGACTAGTCACTTGTAGATAAAAATACGATGTCATGATCTACTAGAACTTTCGATACTATATCTCGGGTTTTATATATCTTAACCAGTGGCTTCCTTAACCGACGCGAGGCTTTAGGCGACAGGGTAAAAAAGTCTCCCAAGACTCTCAAGACTTAAAAAAAAAAAAAAATTGGGTGATATTTATTAAGAATATTATTTATGCTGATTTTATTCGTTTAAAACTACATAATTGATATTTTTTCTACAAAACATAATATTACATTACAATACAATAACAATTAAGTATTTGTCTTAGTATCGCCGATGACACTCAATTATATTTTTCATAGAATATAACTGGCAACACGAGGGTAGTTGTAAGTTGATGTTACGAACGTTGGGTGAGGAACATCGTCAGTTATGAAGAAATTTTTGTTAAAGTATAAACTCTGATACAGTAAAATAAAATTGTATTTATAACATTTTAGTGGTTCATTTTCTAAGTCTGAACATATTGTAATAAAAAGGTCAGGCAAAGCACCGCGCGAGGCCCCGAGCGGTTATCTCGTACGTTAGGTGTTCCTCTTCTCATCAAAACTTATAAGCAGATTTACCCTTTTCGTGGATAGGCAGAGGTGTCGCCACACTCATATTCCGCCAACTGGCTACATTCCATGTTCTAGGGCGCGAATCGAAGCAGGTAGAGGTGGGGGTAAAGTTAGCGAATACACTAAATAATTTATTACCTGTGTGTCAATCCATTTTTTCCCTTGCGGTGTGTCGACGACGCGTCCGTAGAAGTTAACGGGCAGCATAAACTCAGGCCGTGCCTTCTCCCACGGGTTGCCGAAACGAAGCCAATCGTCAGGTTCCTCCTGTTGCTCGCCATTTTCAATTTTTTGCGCGAATATACCGTACTCATACCTTATACCTGTTAATTTATTTTACCATATTATATGAACGCCATAGTTAGTAAATTAAGTAGCTGATTTATATAATATTACGCAACGTTTGATTGTTGATTTTAACAGAAAAATATGAGTTCTAAGCTCCAAGAAAAGCTTAGCTAATTCTATATGTAAGTAAAATACAATATGTACAGATGTTTTGAATATTCCATTTAGTCGGTATGAATATAATTGGCGATGCGCCAGCATTGGCGTTGTCAACCGCTTTAAATTACTTTACACCGAGGTGAGCTGATATAAAATGTTCAATGTTTCTTATGACCCTCTGTGACCTCAATTGCTGTCTACAAATTTTATTTCAAACAATAAACACAAATGACTAAACAACTGTTTAATTAACTATCTAGTTACAATGATGTATTTATAATTGACATAATATACAATACATGATCAATAACTGAAAAACCCCACTGTCTATTTTTGACTGTAGCCATGAAACCAAGACCTCACGTTTTAACTGACATTGTGTTCAAACATCAATTATGTTTTTAACACATTTTAAATAACGGTAAATGTAAATGAAATATCCAGGAAAGGAATAATAAATGTTGACAAATATTCTTACAAAAAAATGTTGGTTGAGTTGGGTTGATCCTGACAATGTTACAATAGAGATATATATTAATATTTGAAAACAGTGTAAATCATAATTAAGATTATTTAGTTAACATAGGTTAAAATTTAAATATACGTACCATAGCCATATGCAGCTAACCCAAGAGTAGCCATGGAATCAAGGAAGCAGGCAGCCAGACGTCCAAGACCGCCATTACCAAGACCAGCATCTTCTTCCAATTCTTCTAGTTCTTCAATGTCCAAGCCAAGCTGGTATAAAGCCTCATCAACAGTACCTTGAATACCCAGGTTAATCATGGTATTCTGAAGGGAGCGGCCCATGTAGTACTCCAGAGAGAGATAGTAAACACGCTGTTTAACATAAAACATAGATTCATTAATAAACAGTCTCAAATTTCAAAAATAATATCCTCATTATTCTAAAGTGATTTTGGAAACAAGAACTTTAAATTATTTCTTTTAGAGTATTATAGAATGCAAGTAAATGCTGGTAGAACATTTGTATCCTCCGAATAGCGAACCCCACAGAACATCTAAAAACCTGTCACAGTGACCCACAGTGTCACAGTGTGTTGCGTTCTGGGTTCAGCATTTTTATATCAGGTTCCAAACAGGCTGGCATAATTGTACTGACTGATGAGGATTAATTTTTCGTCAGTCAATACTCTATGTCAACACTACACATATCTTTGTGTGCTGTAGGATAATTTTACCATATAAAACCGTCACTTCACCTTAAGATGATAGACTTTTTATATGGGTATCAACAAACATAATATTATACCAAAAACCAGTTTAATAGGAAATTGGGAGTGAATGGGATTTTTGTCTACTAGAAGTCTTGTTTTGCTGTTATTTGAAACAGTGGTGTTCCCCGGTCAAGTGAGTCCATTAATGTATGTATAGTATATATATATATATATGTATTAGAATGCAATGAATATTATATTCTGCTACACACCAAATGTCAAATTCTGCATTCTGTTTTGGCTGAATAACTAAATATTTATCTAAAATATTCAGGTAGATGGTGTCGGAAGAAAGTGATGATCAGAAGATCAACTCTTTCTTGTTTCTTTATGCAAATCAAGTAAACTTCTGCCTAAAAATAAAAAAAATGTCTTTCTGCATCATAATCTCCCACATAAAATTATGTTAATTCAAGCACATAGACTTTTGATTGGTAATTTCTATAATAGAGGAATTGAATAACAAAAGAACATAAGCTTTTTGCCAAGTAGTACCAGGATATTCTGTATTCAACCAAATAGGATAAAAGTACCCGAAAAGGCTGAATACATACTGAATTGTAGCTAAATATGTGTTGCAAGTCGAATATGCATATTTATATTGTCACTTTATCACATTTTTTTTTATTGTTGCTATAGACACTGAGCTGTGATAATTTTAGTGATTTTATATTTTTTCCATGATGGTATCTTTTGTTTAAACTCAATCATAACTAGCCACATTCATTTTTCTTAAAGGGTTACAATTAAGAACAATGTTTTAATAACATTTTGATGTTTCATTTATTCCCATTTTTATCTGGAGGAAGATTTAATAAAATATTCTAAAATAATATTTCTTAAGGCGATACCTCAAGGTCCATTTTCATACATTTTGTTTCGGCTTTAATCTGGGTAACTAAACAAGTATTGGCAAGTAAAGAATTTAAATTCACGTCTAGTTAGTGATTAGTTCTCGCAGTTGAAAGAAAAACGTAAAAATAATTAATAATCATGGATATTTCGGCCTTTAAAATTTAATATGACGAAATTTTAAAGGCCGAAATATCCATGATTATTAATTATTTTTACGTTTTTCTTTCAACTGCGAAAACTAATCACTAACTAGACGTGAATTTAAATTCTTTACTTGCCAATACTTGTTTAGTTACCCAGATTAAAGCCGAAACAAAATGTATGAAAATGGACCTTGAGGTATCGCCTTAATATGTATTTTATTAGAGTGAAACTAACTATAGCCATATGTAAGTACAAATCTTAATACTATATGGCCCTTTAAGCTAAAAATAGACAGTGAAACCATCAAGATTCTTTGTTTTGCAACAATACAAAAAAAAACCTAAACACCATTTTAAAATTTCAAAAAATTTTTACATACCAGTATTTTTTGTTTGCAGATAATATTAAATAGCATGGTAATCTTCAAAAGTAATTTTTGTTGTCAAGTTCGAGTACTAAAAACTCATTGTTTTGATTTATCAACAAAAGAATATTACTTAATTTAATTGTGCGAACTTGACTTAAAATTAAATTAAGAACGAAATAAGTAAGATTGAACTAATATAGTTTCTATTGCTGAGAAGGGAAACTTATCAAAAATATTGTCGGAAAGTGAGGGTCGAACTTTGCGTGTAAACTAAATGTAGGTAAACTTTAAAATTAAATCAATCTTTACCTTCGGATCCTTTTCATAATAATACTGTTGGGTACGAATCCACCTTGACACGAGATGATCCCTGACGGTATGCGCCAGAGCAAAGTAATAGTCCCTGGGTGTCGCAACATTCCTGTCCTTCACCAGGGTATAGTGGACATGACGATTAAAGGCTTTTTTCACTTCAGCTACATTTTCCACTGCAACTATTCCTCTGACAGAAATCTGCTTTCTTTTATCGGCGTCTGATTGTACGCTCATTTTGAATTATCTACTTTAGATTAGGAAAGGCAAGACCAGTGCGCACAACAGACCCTGTCAGCCCTGACTGATCTACCGCTGTTCGCAATATCGGTCACCTTGAGAAGGTCAAACTTATAAAGGTGCCACAGACTATATTGTGCGGCAGCCGGCAAAGCTACTCATATATAATAGATCTACGTTACGTGTTGGGAGTTGATCAATAATAGTAAATGAAACGTAAATGAGGGAGCAGAAATACTTTTATAGATTTAATGATGAAGCAATATTAGCATACGAAATAAAAGTTTACGAATTAAACTATGTCGTATTTGATCAAAAATTCATAATAATAGAACGTGAACGGTCAGTGACCTTTCTATCTGTCAATGGAGCATTTGTGGATTTTTAAGCTGTGGTATAATTGTTATTATTTTGTTTGTGACTGTCATTTCAAAAGTATGGTTAACAAAAAAAACATTTTTCATTATTTAATAATTTTTATATGCATATTATATATAATTATTGTATGCATATTATACAAAACCATTTTCTAAAAATCTCTATCGAAGTTTCGTTAAACTACATATTATGTACGTATTTATAATAATAATGTAGCTTGAAAGTGATATACTATGTGAGCACTTAGCTTTTGGCCGGACTAGTGACCAAATCTAAACATTTGTGAATATGTTGCGGGAAGGGGGATTGAATTTCTTATACCTAGCAGCAGTTGCCCTCGCTTGACTCCAAGTGCTCCCCTGGCGCGCGAGATACGCTAATGTCTTTTGTCTCAGTACTTGTTATGCGGAAATGAATGAAATTGAAGTTCTATAGACTCACATCACAACTTTTGTTTATTTTAGGCCTTCAATGTATTTGTTTTGCTTACACTACTTATAATTTCATTCTCTGTGACACAATGCTTCTTACTGTTGGCGGGAGATTTGAAATGTTATTGAATATTTGGTGTGTTTAACGAGATATTTTTTGTGAATATTTTGGTGATTAATCATATTGCGTTATTATAATTTTATTGTCGATTGATCTGCAAAGACATTAGACTGAAAGGGGTTAAATTCCCCGATCCCTGAGATAAGGTAAGTATACGTATAGAAAAATATTAAGTATTTTTAACACGCTTTTATTAGCTTGGGTTGTATCTATGTACGTATGTATGTATGTATGTATGTAAGTATGTAACGGAATCTTTGAGCTCAATTTTCACCAATTTCCAGAAATCTGATTAATTTGAAACTTTACACACGTATCAAGGACCGATGACAATGCAATAATTTGATAAGAGTTTCCCATTATCCTTATTAGGACCGCCAGGATTAATATATTATTTTACAGATCCGCTGTGAAAGAGTAAAAGAGATAGAGCTAGCGCGCGATCTCACTTTCTTCATTCCTTATACAAGCGTAGGTAGTGATGAGCCTAATACTCTCAAATTTATGTATCTAATATTCATATAATATATAATATGATAACCTCGACTTACCAAAGGGTTCTTAATCATAACAAAATAATCAGAACATAAATTTTAATTTATTTATTTTACGGAACAAAATTTGGTAAGCAGTAAAGCTTTGAAATTACCGTCGGTAAAGAAGTAATTTAATACGATCAAAAAATGTGTAATTAGCCTGGGGTGCTTGATATAGTATGTATTATAATCATTCTATTGGCTACTATCTATAAGAGGAGAATTATGAAAACGAAGTAAAATGCACCCCACGCTTTTTACTCTGAATTAAATTATTCTGTTAATAACTTCAAGTTTATTATAATTTTATTTTCAGGTACTTAACTATGATTGATTCTTCAACCTTCTACTACTGTAATATAAATTCTTCGTACTTAGAAATTATTTTCTCCTTTTTAGTTCGATTAGCAATAAAAGCTTGTTTTTTTAGTTTTTTTTAATTAAGGTCAGTCGGGGGAAGTGCGCCATAAAATTTTCATAGCTGGATTCAATGCAAAATAATTTCTATTTGTGTCGACTTAAGAATGTAATTTTATTAATTTAAGAATATTTGGTATTTTGTGATAACAACCTATAGCCATTCAAGGAAATCGGAACATAAATTAATAATATTTTGCTCGAAGTAAAAAAAAATGGTAGTAAGCGCACTTGCCTCCGGAAATGGGGTAAGTGCGCCTGTGTAAAAAAAAACGCCAAAAAGGATCATTATAAAGAAAACACTCATTTTAGTCCATAGAGAAATAGGTTTTACTTGCATTGCTCTTGGATAATTTTTAATCACTCAATATTATAACAAACTATGGCTGTCAAATCAAATTCGGGGTAAGTGCGCCATATATTTGTAAATCAGGGCTTTAAAACATTTTACAATTTCGTTTGCTATATTTAAGTATTATTATTAGAGTTTTATGTGCGGATATGTTGGAATAAAAAACTGGTAGCCCTAATACGAAATCCATTATATTTCTAAAAACTAAAAAAGACATACAAAAATGTAGGAATTAACGATTTTGAATGCGTTATAACTCAATTACTTAGAATTTGACCTTATGACATTTGGTATGGTTTAGCTTTATTATACCCAGATAACGTGCCTAGTCGAACAATTGCAACCTCTTCACGTAAATTTGCATTACATAAAGGTATTTCAGTTTTTCTTTTGTAAAAACGAACCATCTAAAACAACAAATATACGACAAATTAACTAATACGCCCTTTTATTTAAGTCGGCTCAAAACAAAATACCTTGAGTACAAAAAAATATGCTGTTAAGTATAACATTTTAATAATTCATATTAGTAAAACAGATTCTCAAAAAAGGTTGACTATATATGGATCAGGGGCAAGTGCGCCATACGACTATTATCTGTGGCGCACTTGCCCTACTCGACAAATTTAAGGTTCATTTTTTCGCATTGCTAAAAAGTCCTTTATTTTAGTATATATAAATAAAATTCAGGCAGGAAGTTAAAATAAAAGGTTTAAACTATGTATTCACCTTACTGGTTTACAGAAATATATTAAATATCGTGAAATTTTTGATGTTATCTTTCACGGGGTCATCTCTGTTTACAGGTCTAAATGACACTTAAAATAAAATGGCGAATAAATTGTATTAAAATGAACAGAGCCATTTATGTTTTTTAGTGGAACTGTATTGCAGTTAGTAGCATAGATATAAGATTGCGGTAAATGTATAACATCAATAGTTTTCGATTTTTTTAGGGCAGGTGCACTTACCCCGTCGGCGCACTTGCCCCACCTGACCTTATATTGGAAGATTAATAACCCCACTTTCCGAATAAGTACCGTGTTGTTGAAACTAATAGGCGCGAGGGAGCTAAGAAAAACTTTGTCGGTTACTTTATAAAGATGGTAGCCCTATTTAACGTTCGTAACGCATACCTAAACGGTTGTTCATTCATCGACCTTTAAAAGATGATAACCTTACTAGTTAGTGGTCGAAATTCAACTGAATAATTTAATATATTATTTGTAACACATAAGTACTTACATTTTTCTTTCTACAGTCCCCTATATGAATTTTGCCAAATTTCACGCTTCTCCGTGCGAGCAATGTCGTTAAAAAGGGATACAACATTTTTTGATCCCGTTTTAATATACATAATTGTATAAATTATATAAGGAAAGCCATTTTTGTTTTATATCTGGAAAAACTAAACGTCGGTGTAAATTAAAGAATGAAACAAATATTCATTTGTTATTCGTTTAATTACACATAGACCATATAAACTATATGCAAACTGCTATAAATATTTAGTATTCGATTTATATATAACACAGACAACGGATTGCAGTAAGTAACATTAGAATACTATATTTTGTACCTACATAAAGCTATCTTTTCAAGTGAAAATATTTTTAGTTAAATGCTCATAATTTATGTACATTTTGCCATAATACAAGAATAAAAGCTACTTTGTTAAAGGCACATAACTACTTACTTTTAAAACTTAACACTTATTGCAAACAACACTTATTATTGCAAATAACATTGCTATTGCATTGAATGCGTTTCAGCAAATTATTAGGTATCTACAGGGTTTAAAATAATATAAAGTCCTAAAAAAGGTCTCACACAGTCTTATTCAAAACAATATTATAATATTCGATATCATAGTCTTTAGTTACAAGTAACTCAATTCATTAAAAATGGCGTCAAATCAAATATATTAGGTGCTCACAAACATGAAGACATAAAACTAGAACGTAACAATAATTATGTCTTTTCGTGTCTATAAATTGACCGACGTAATATCAACTATTTATTTTTAAGAAATTTACATGCAGCAGACAAATTTGAGATTTCATTATATTGTTTGCATGTAAAACCTAAAGAGATCAAAGATATTTTTCACACGCTGCACGTATGTATATACGTTGTATAATAAATAAGAATATCATATTTTTAGAAATATCATAGTACCTCTATAAAACTATGTTAATAATAACATATACTAGTCAGACAAATAATAGGTCGCCAGCGCCATTCAACAACATTGAGGAGATATACCACATAATAATTAATAATTTAAGCAATAACACATTTTTCGAAACTCCATATCATAGATATTGTAAGTATTTGGCAGCAATTTAAGAATTCAGTTGGTAGTCATGAAAATTATTTGGTATTTAACTGTTTTCCCCAATAGGCGAGCTTGTTGACGGACAGATGAATATATCTTCGGGGAAAAGGTCACCCCTAAGTCGCACGGCTTTTACTCCATCGCCAGACGCTCGCGATTCCAACTCTCCTATAAGTACGTCATCAGCGAACACCAACCAGTCTGTTGGACCGCGTACTATTCGAAAAGTTGTCTGGAATTTAAAAAGAAATCATGTTAAGTTGTGGTAAATAAGGTACTAGTTTCTACCTTACTATGCGACGCAGTAGTTTAAGGGAAGCTCCACCAGTTGGGATAGAGATAGATAGTAAAAAACGCAAATGAGACTATGAAAGTACGTAGAGAAAAATCGAGCCAAGATTTTCTGTCTGAGCTCTATTCTCGCCAGTTAAACATACATAAGTCCCAGGTATGAGTCTCGCGGTCCGCTGCCGTCTTTCCAATCCCCACCCTCCGAACCAAGTGTTGAGCACGACTAGTTGTCGTTCCCTCTGCGACTCGACGTGCGCGCGCACGTTCGCGTGCACGTGGATGTTGGGTCGCGGCCACTCGCGGGGCTCGTCCATCAAGTCGATAGCAAATGAATGCAGCATTGGCCGGAGTCTGGAAGAAAAGGGATACTTGACTAATAAATATAGTAAGTTTAGCTAAGATTGGTAGCAATCGGATGGGATAAGTTTTATGAGCAATAGCTAGGCCTGTTTATTGCTCCAGTATTAGATGAAATTGTTGAAATAGTGGAGTGGTTCAATGACTCTTGAGAAGATACGAGGAAATACTTGTTTAAATGTACATTATAAAATAAATTATCATTATCATCATCATCAACCACATAAAGTCCATTGCTGAACATAGGCCTTCCCTAAAGATTTCCAGACGGACCTGTCGAAAGCAGCCTGCATCCAGCGTGTTCCTGCGACATTTTTTTAAGTCATTATTTTTTTAAGTCTACCTTGCACTAAATATTATACCTGAAACATAATTTACGAAGCGAAAACTACCCACTACCTGATTGACTATTCACAAAACATGAAAATATATGGTTTTGGTTTGACATTTCATTTCCCACGAGCACTATTAACGAAAATTGGCGAATTTGGTAATTGGCAAAATGTAAAATATTCTGTTCTTGTATAGTCATAATAATGCAGTACTTACTTTCCATAAATAACTACTTGGTACCCTTCAGGCAGTCCATTGGTCAACCTAGCTATTACGTTAGGCCGCCAATGGACCTTTTCACCCTCGGGGTTGTATATGCTTGCTCGTAAGGGTACCTGTAAATTATATTTAACTTTTAAAAATGGAATGTTGAATAAGATGTTAGGCTTGTAAACTTTCTTTTCGATTATGGCTTATGGTCATTTTAAATTTATTGCAACCGTTAAGTTCCTTTCTTGAATTACCATAAACAGTGCTAATTTGTAAAAATTATAATCTAAAATTCCTTGTTTATTTCATAACTAATAATTATGAATGCCGTAACTGTTGAATACATTTTAACCTATTAAGTGTGACGGACACACTTTAACGGCCATTAAGGTCGTACAATGATGGAGGGAAAAGCATACTGTGTACTGTTATAGATTTATTACCTGCTGATATTAAATAACTTATTTTTGTACGTAAGAACAGGAAAACACAGACTTTCGTTTTACAAATACATACATACGTGGCTACATTGGTAATGTTTTAAACTAAATAAATGATAAAAAATACTCACTTCCTGTATTGGCGGTGACAAAACTGGGTATATGGATGTCTTCTGAATGTTTAATGTTGCATTTTTAATGCCTGCAACTTGCACCCAAGCGGCTGATGTGGGACTGGGATTCCTATGAGTATAGTTGCAATAGTGTTCGCCATCTACTGCGAATAACGTCTCTTTTTCATCCACGAGCACTTCTATTGTAAAAGGACGGTCCAATTTGAATGGAAACAATCTGCAAATGTATATTATGAATAAGTATATTGGACGAATCATGTTCATCATCACATAAGTTGGTATTGTTGTTGGGTCGATTGGTTTACGTTTGTAAATGCCAAAAAACAATTGAAAATTGTTACAAAATAAATTAGGCAGTCTGTTTCGCAGATCCTTAGATAAATTGATGTCACGTATTTTTAATATACTTAGGTAAAAAAAATTAGCTGACAAATATGTGCCATTTTTATTACATCATGAAGCAAGGAATAACGAGGAAGATCTGTACTAATTTCTAAGCAATGGTTGATTGGAATGTGTAGGTACATAATAGTTTTTGTTATATTCAGGAAAGGAAAGAATGAAATCTAAGCTAAGAAATTCTTCTTTTAAATTTGTTTTGGGTCTGTCAATTTCGACAAATACTTGCAATAGGAAAAAAATACACGTCGAATTGATAACCTTTTTTTTTCAAATCGGGTAGTAAGTAATTGAAAAGTGGATAAATTATAATATTTTTATTTCCTCGTTCCTTGAATACGTTATACTTAGTATTAGTCGAATGGTTTCATCACCCGTATCGTGTTAATGAAAATTCGCTTCTCGTGGAACTTATGCTTTAAATTGAAAATAAACACTTTTTTTATCTAGTAAACATTTTATCGCTAAAATTAATATCATTAGATTAGTTTCCACAAAATGATCAATTTTACTTTGTATTTTAATATCTCGTAAAGTCAGAGGTTCTAGGAATGAGATCTAACGCGACATCCGTCTCTTCTGTGGGAGATAACCGATTCGTTTTTTAAAAAATCATAGACGGTTCTGCCTCACCCCTTAATTGTATTCCTCAGTACGCCCCTTTTATTCCACTGCCTGACACACCTCGTGGGACCTGGCGAGATATAACGGACAATTGATAATATTTCTATAATAATATATTAACATTTTGCAATTCGCCGTTCGATTTTTGAAATTATGCATCACCAAACGAGTCTGCCGAGGTCCCCCTTGACCCGTGTACTAGAAATTCGTTCCTCTTTATTCTTTGCTCCATGTTCGTATACAATCCAAGTTTCGCACTCAGCGAAGTAACAATATCAAGGCATAAGCAATTTTGTTTTAACCATGGCTTAAAAACCTCGGTGGTTTCAAAACTTTTTAAATTTATAACGAAAAGTGGTTTAAAACTGTTAAATACTTACTTAAAACAAGAGAAATATTTTACCTACTATAATTTTAATTATTTTGAAAATATAAAGAACTTAATTATAACCCAAATTACGATTTACTCGGATCAAATGCTTGATATTATTATTAGGTTGTTATTATTGATTTTATTTATGTTCGTATTGACTTTTGACTGAATTACCTACGAAAATATAAGAATCTGAACACAAACATTTGTATTTTCTTTGACATTTAATATTATATGTATTACGAAAAGCCTAAAAATTATATTTGAATATTGTTGAAATTATTTTTTGATATTTTACCTATAAGCCGTAGTTTCTTCAGATCCCCATTTTCCATGGCGTCGCGTGTTCCGCACAACGTAGCATTGAGGCATGCGCACGTTGAAATGCACAGCGATGTCGGCCCGGCCGGAATCCACATCGCCACTTCCTATATTTAAAGCAAACCTGAAATCAATGTGGACGGTAGATGTACTGGATATATAAGTATGACATTTTTGTTAAAAGATAAACATCCAAAAAGCACTATAGTTTATTTTGTTTATCATACAACGGAGATCTGTAACTCATACGAGTACATGCATTCTTTTATGCATAAATACGTCTAAATAAATTAAGTACCTATGTACCATGGGTACATTTGTAGAGACCACAGATTTATATGATCGACCAGTAATTTTCCTCATGAGTCGCGTGTGCTATGTTTTAATTAACATTTATCAATAACGTAACTGATCTTAATCGGTATTCAGTAGGAGTAAAGTGTGGCTCGCTCTTATTTAATTTATATTGTGATCCCATTTTGTCATAAAAAACTGAGCAAAATATTTTATAACTAACACGATTATGAAAAAACTTAATACAAGTACATTTACCATGGTAAATCTTCGCTCGGCGTTCCAGTGCAAATGATGTGCGCTCCTATGTTCAAGGGCTCGGACAAGGTCTGTGTAAACTTCACGTCCCGCGCCTCCGCCAGTTGGCACTGGAAACAGACCGATAGGCGATACATGTTTTGTGTACACAATGCCGGTTTCCTGTTGTAATTTGTTTCCTCACATTGTGTTTGATCTTTACCAATGTTTTTCTTTTCATATTCATACTGTGCCTATAGGTATTTTATACAAGCACGTAGTAACAACTTACAATTAAATTATGTTAGCTCACTATAAAGTGTCTATTGAATTAATATAGGAATAAATAATATCAGCTTTGTATTATATAAGTATATTATCCCATTGCTGAGCACGGGCCTCCTCTATCACTGAGAGGGATTAGGCTTTAGTCCACCACTCTGGCCTAGCGTGGAATGTGGATTAGTAGAAATCACGCATCCTCAAAATTCCTATAGAGAACTTCTCAATTATTCAGGTTTCCTTGCGATGTTTTCCTTCACCGTTAAATAAAGCGATAATTCACAAAGAATACACACAATTGTAGAAAGTCGGAGGTGTGTGCCCTTTGGATTTGAACCTGCGGAAATTCGTGTCGGCAGTCCGTTTTACTTCCAACTAGGCTATTGCCGCTTCCTATTGAATTACACTTATTGAATTGAATTTAAATCTATACTTAATATGTATACCTAATAATCGTAGTATTGTATCGTATTTAATTTAGCATAATTTCTAAGTAATAACTATTATCAACTGTTAGGTAGGTATACAGAAACACTACACCACAATAAAGTTAATAGTGTAGGTAGTGTATACAGTTAACAAGTTGTCGGCGTCTGCCTGTTGCCGTACAGATACATGTATGTAGGACAGAGTGATAAATATTTGATTAATTTTATATAAAAAAGAAACAAAACATTTGGTTTGGTCAAATGAGCCTGAAATGTCAAAACTCGAATGATACGGAAGCTACTCTATTCACGTTATTTCAAATGGCAGTGTTGAAAAATGCATGACTAATGTTTTCTTTAATAAGTTAATTAAAAATGGTCACATAGGCAGAATATCCTACAGCAGGTAAGTACCGACATTATTAACTAGCATCTCCTAATAAGAGCTAATAAAATTAATTAACAAAGGTATCACGAATTCTTTCACCATTTACGTTCCTTAAGTGAATCACTGTGTACAGCATGAGGTCATCAAGACACGCCGTGCTTTAATGAGTGTCAGGGTTGGGTTATAGCATTGACTTGTATTAAGTTCATCTTTATAAATTCTAGTTACTAAAATGGGTAGGATTTTTTTAGTGAGTGACCTCATGCGATTTCATAAAAACGTGGCGTGTGTAAAAGCTGTAACCTATATTCCAATGGCGTGGCAGCAATAGGGCCTACCTACAGTAGTTAATCAATAGAATCAAAGGTACTACCGCAGGCTTGCTGGGTTCTTCATGTTGTAAACAAATATCTTTACTGCATTGCTCTATCACTTACGGCAGTTTCGATTACCCATCTAACAAATAATCCTCGATCCGATGCCGATAGTAAATCAAAACACGTCATTAAATGACTATGTTAAAAAAAAAAATTCTGATCGGTCGATGTCGCGATAGATATGTGTATAGCGAGATTTAGATTAGCAAGACAACTTGCAGAAGTCGACTTCCGCAAGTATTTTTTGTCGTTTTAAACAATCACTACAAGCTGACTTCTGCCAATTTTGTAGTTTGCAGAACTTGTGACTAAATATTTACATAGCTAGGATATTCTTTAAAGGGACCGACTGGCACGAGGAAATAAAAAGCTTCTTAAATTGAACGAAAGGCCTGCATTATGCGGGGTCCATGCAATTGCAAGGTTTTTTCTAAGATGGGCAGACATTTCTTGGGTGGGCACTGCACACCTTTGTCCCCTTTAGCCACGTTAATGTCGTTAATATAAACGCAGATGTGGAAATACTTGAACAATAATAGATTGTCGCTAGAACGTGGTAGTTCAAACTTCAAACTTAGCATTATAGTTACTTAATAATATTCTTTAAACAGCCAGTTGGGTAGTTTATTGGCTTTATCTTGTCGAATGTAGTACGATATCCGGTTTATACCGAATACATGTTTATGAAATTCGATTAGAGTAAAAAAATGTGTAAGTACTAACTTTTGCCGGCAGCTTAGCCGGCGTGAGTTTTTCCGGAATAAATATTTTCCCGGGCAAAAAATGCAACGCTGGTTGTAACTTGCGTTTATCAAACTTTTTTCTGATAAGTAAATATCTAAGGTGTTTTTTATCGCCATACTAATCTTATACTGTGACTATAATTATGTTCTATAAATGTCTCTTACGTTAACCATTGTATACAAATTTATTGCAAAGTATGCGTCATTTTTACTTATGAATCATAGTCGCTTAAAAATATACGTATTAAATAAAGAAAATAAGTATTATAATATGGATGCAGTCAGCTTTAAAGAATATTTGAAACATTTTTATAATTCACGCGCGGTGTTCCATCTTTACCCACACCTACTTACCCGCCTTTTTTGGAACTACACTTAAGTTTAATGTAAGTACATACATACACAACTAACATACGTTACAAAATATACTATATTCCACAACACTGCACATACAGCAACCGTTTGCCTTATCTTTATACTTTACTCATAATTTACCATTGTAACTGGCACATTTTCGTTATCACTATCATCGGCTTCTGGCTTGGCCCGACAAAATATACGCTGGCAGAATGCACCGCAACCACATCTCCGTTGACAGACCATCACAAAACAATCTCACTGCACTAACAACGCGACACCAGCGAGGCCGTCGGTCGTGGGACCGCATTCACTCGAACTAAAATATCCGCTCGTCGCTGCCGTACACTTCGTCCTTCTACGATTAGCGTCTGGGTCACGCGTCTACCAACCACGAAAGCTAACTATTGTACACCTACATTTAAATTTGTTTAGCTGAAATGTGCATAGGTATTATGCATAATCATACCGCGTTAATCATTGCTACTGCTGCTCAGAAGTCAGAATACAGAAATCTGTAGGTAGGTATTTTGAAGCTTGTTTGTTTAACGTTTGTTATACCTATGACAATAATTTTCTAGTCTTATACCTACCTTATTTAGGTAATCTTATCTAGCAATGAAAGGGAATGGAGTATGAGTAGAAGGGTAGATATAGGTAACATTGATGTTATTGTAGATTGTAGCCACAAGGTCGCCGCATTTCATTTATGCTGCGGAAATAAGTTCGCCGAGCCGAAGTGCACTTGTTGTGTTTCACCCTATGTCTTAGGGAATATATGAGTAAGCTTAATAAAACCTATAGGTAGGTATTACTACATATTTAAAAGTACCATCTAAGTAATAGGTACCTACTTAGGTTATGGGTTATTGACTCACAAGTTACAACTTATGAGCAATAAACATATTATCTAGGTTTTTTTTATTGCTTTGAATGACTAGGTAAACGATACGACCACCCATAAACAGTAGAAACATCATCCAACACCTTGGATTACAAAGTACTGTTTGGTATTGAACTGCGCTTGCCATCCTGAGACACGAGATGATAAGTCTTATTATGTCTCGTAGTTACATTTGCTACAATATTCTTCAAAACGGAACAGAGCAGTGACTACACACTGCTGCTTGTCGGCCGAAATAGACATTGCGGTGGTAGGCAGGCGAACTCTCACATATGAGAGACCTACCACCAGTAGGTACATTTATATACAGTATCTACCTGTACATTTGATCTGTTTTTTCTAATGATGTAGGTAACTTGAAGGAGAGTCCCATTTCGCCATTGACCCCGTTATGCTGGGCGTGGTAACACATTTAAAAAAGTATGACGTGTCTACGTACTCCATACTAATATTATAAATACTATTGGAACTCTGTTTGTTCCGCCTTTATGACCAAATCATCAAACCGATTTCGACAAAAAAATTAAACCGCCTTCAAAAACTACTAAAAACCTTAAAATAATTTAGCTAGATAAGTTGTTGATCGAAACTAGGGTTGCCAGTTTTTTTAGCCTATAAGGTATAAATGCTTAAATGGGCAAAATGTACGGGGTTTCAGGTTTTTACCCGGGACGGATTATTGTGTGTGACATTTTTTATTTTTTTTAATATTTTTCCGAGGATCAAGTCAGTTTTAATATATTTGTAACAATCAATACAATTATAATCGTAATTAAAAAAACAGGTACTTATGGACTCTCTTTTTATTAAATTTATTAAAAACGGAGTCGTATTGATATTTGTGCAAAAATGCGAACGTTGTGTGCGTGAGTACTCGTCAACTGTAGATCGATCGATTTACGGGACAGTCTGTCCCGCCCGGACAATTTAAAATGTGCCTAAAATAGGGGAAGTTCCGGTAAATACGGGACGTCTGGCAGCGCTAGTCGCAATAGACTCAAACTCTCGAGCATCAAAGGACACCCTCAGCGTCAACGGCAGCCTGATGCCAACCTTCCACGCTGCCGTCTATCTCAGGGATACAGTTGTAAAACGTCATTGGTTGTCACTACATAATTATAATGCCCCATTTGTAAAGGACAGTACAAGCTTAAAATTTTTCACTTCGGTTCCTTACTTATGTAAGCACTAATTCAATTCAATTCAATTTTTAAATTGTGGCTCCATCGTTGGCAGACGATGATTTTGCCAATGTCAAAGTTGAAAGTAGGAAAAGTTACGGTATATGTAAGCACTAAGATCTTACTACCTAAGCTACCTAATGACTTTTTAAAATTCAACCTTAGCAGGCTAAGTTGGCAACGAAAGTTTATATGAAAGCTTGGCATTTTAAGTTACGAAATTAGACGGCTATGTAAAAACGCAGTTGAGTAGGCCTTTTACGAATGAATTAGGGATAATTTGTATGATGAACAGTATGTAGAAAGTGTACCTAAGTACTTATTCGATTTTTAGGGCGTGAATGAATTACGTGAACTTTTTAAATAAAAATTGTAAAAAAGAACATTTGTATTGGCTTTCATTTGAAAATTCATCCATAAGAGCGTAAATGTAAGGTAAGGCAACCAAAACAGCTGTTTGCATCGGGCCTGATAAGATTACAGGGCATCTACAAACTAGTTAATTTTACACATACAGAGGAGTGTAATTTTATTTTTATTAAAGTTTTGCTCATAAGTACTTACGTGATAAAATTGTATAATAAAATCCATACAGGTACCAATACATATATTTAGACGTTTCCAAAAACAAGAATTCCTATCAATATATTACAATATATAATTATTATACAATTAATATAGTTTTATAGCCCTTGTCAAAATATTTTTATATCATTGTATTCTACCTAAGTACATAAACTAGGTAAACAGCCTTGTTATATTTGGTTCACTAACCTCAAAATCCAGGGCATCTTCAGCGAAGTCATATTCAATAAATTCACTCGGTACTTGCCCTTCTTCCACTCCATATTCCATTTTACCAATACAATTAACACATTTCATAACTTATAATTTCAACGTAGCAGTTGTCTCATGAAAACACTAGATCACTTATTTTAATTCAATTAACATTTTACGCCAAAAATCAATACGTGTGCCACTTATGTTTCGTTTCTTACAGGCGTTAATTTCTGTACATAAAAGCACTATTTTGTACTCAGCTGACCACAGTTTACCGCAGTGTTATATTTAAAAGTTAAAATGAAAACATTGGTTTGGCGTTTGACATATTTAGATACGTACATTACACAGATGTAGAACACGTTTTACTTGTCTCTTTTTCTCATACAGGTTCCGTCATGCACTCGATCGAGAAAGATTATGAAAGGATGACATTGAATAAACGTTTTATCATCGCCTATCAGAAAACATGTTATTATAAATAAATTTACCTACTGGCGAAGTTTATTTAAAGTAAACAACTCAGGGTGCCTTATACCCTTTTTATATATGTATGCAATTAAACTTCTTTATATATTACATGTAACGGATTGCATAATAGGTAAGTACAGAAGTGGCAAAATATTGTATTAATGCACCAAAAAAATAAAATGACGATTTTGGACTTATCCCTTTATGACGTGGGGTTTGGTTTTCCACGCTATAAGATCAGATATCACACTAGGTAATAATCGTGATATACACAAACTCGATAAATTTAGTTGCAATAATGAAAAGGTAGTTAGGCTTCGGTCTATCTTTTCGAAAATACTCATGTACGTTCCGTGGGTATTATGTGTATCATAAATATAATTAGACAAATCATACAGTAATTTTAAGGCCTTCCCCCTGGCAAATGACCTTGAGCGTGCATGTCATACATTTATGCCGCCCGATTTACAATGAGAATAAGCAACGAATTGCTAATAATTCCATCAAAAAAAATATTAGGCACAATGACGTTTTACAAATAGACGCGTCATACACTAACAAAATTGCACATAAAAACGGCGCAATATTTACTATAGTCACAGCCCTAGCGGCTCGCATTGATACGGCCCGAATATGCCCGAATGGGCCCGAGCGTCGACCGCCCCGTCGCCATGACAGTCGAATAAAATGCATTTATTAGTTAAAAAATAACTTAAATAGTGTATACTTACTTATTACTAACGTATGAAATGAAACGTTTTTTTCATTCACAGTTGGAGTATAATTTGTACATCGTCTAAAAACACAGGAAGGCATTTTATTTGTAAAAATTCAAAAGTTAGTAAGCCGACTAGCGGCGGAAGTGGTTGGAGGTTGACAAGTGAATGTCGGGCAATTACCTTACTTTCGTCTTGCCAGTATTGATCTCGGACGACGTATCTATGCAATAAAAACATCTTAGATTAGGCATTTTTAAAAAAATGGAACAAACAATATATTCAATAAATTGTTTATTTTATAGTGTTGCGAATTAAAATGATATTATACGTTAGAAAATGCACGGAGTCAACAATTTTAGTGGAATTTCCATTATAAAATGAAAATAAGGTGCGTTGGGGTTAAATCGGACGCTTTTTCAACGTGTTAAACAGTGTCCTCGAAATATTTTTTTACAAGAATTCTATAGAAATTATCATATTGAATTATTAACTAAGCTATATGTTATTAAATATACTAAATGGTATATATTTTTTAATGTCTTAAATATAACAGTTAATGTTTTATAAGGCTTTGAAAAAATACCATACTTTTAGAAATGTGAGAGAAAGTTCGGACCTTCACAGGTATAGTTCGGACTACTCTCTAAAATCTTCTATGTTAAAGGGATTCTAAAATCCATAAAAAAAGTATATTCTGATCTAGATAGTTATTCATAAACATTCAAAAAATGTTATAAATTTCGTAAGATATTTTTAGAAGCGATCTTTATTTTTTTTTATAGTACTAGGCATACGATCTTACCCCTCATGATTGACACGGTAGATATTTTTAAAAATATTCGAATAAATAGTACATACACGTGTAAATAAACAACAAATAAAACAATATTGATCATTCACCTGTGCTAAAAAAAATTACATAATTACTGAGTTCAGACGTTTTCGTGTGTAAATTTTTACACCAACTTGCAATATTTTACAAGTGCTAGATTCAACGATTTTTATCCGTTCTTTAACGACAAGTAATTGTATGCGTAAAGATCGGATCTCAGGGAATATAGGTGTTTCGACAAATTTGAATAAACAAGTCACAAGATTTATTTCCTTTATGATAATATATAACTACAAAATTAATTGAAAACAGTAAATACTAAATTAAAATTAGGCAAATTCTTGCATGGGATTAATCCGGATCTGCCAGGGAACGACGAAATACCGATATTCTGTTTGTTAGCACCGCAAAAATTATAACACAATTGCAAGTTATTTGATTTATACGATGTTACACCTCCTACGATCTTACCCCAACGCGCCTTAATGAGAAACAAATCTGCACTATAATAAATTTGAAACAACCAAAGTAAAGATAACTTATTGTTTTAATTTTCTTGACAGAGTGGTTAAACAACGTAAATATTACATTGTTACAATAGGTAGGTACCTCAATCTAGTGTATATATATGCGAATAAGTATATTTATAATACGCTTATAATCTTGCATTGAGTGAACGATAAGAAAAGTATAATGGAATATTATTGTTATATGTGCCGTGCTATGCTGCGACGTCAGTCAGCGCCGGCCCTTATTTGACATTACATCAATGACTAAATATAAAGAGGACAGGCCTCAAAAGTTAGCTATATGAATAAGTTATATTTATGTTAGGGAAATCGACGCAGAATTGTCAATATATATGTCTATCTCTTTTACTCAAAGCTTATTTGGAACGCAACGAAAAAAGACAAAAATAATTGCTTTCTTCGAATATGGCACTATTTCGTTTACTTCAACACACTGGGACCGCCTTGCGGCAGAAACGCCATTTATTGCAGCCCAGTCAGCAAGTATATGTAGTGTCAGACGATGTAAACAAATCTTCATAAATATTGAATTTAAAGTAATATAATCATATTCTCAATTGTTCAGTGTGTTTATTAGTGTATTTGTTAAGTTTCGGAAATGACTCAGTGTTGTGAGAAAGGATGCAAATCGAATTCACGCAAGAAAGACCCCGAAATATCTTTTCATAGGTTAGTAACTGTTTTACCGAAAATTAGTAAATATCTTTGTATATTTACTTTTTGGATGTGTTTTTATCAATTAAAATTATATGTGGATCTTGTTTGATAAGCTTTGAACCCTTTTAGGCGTGATTTATATCCATTAAAATCATTATGTTTGTTTACACACGAGCTTAGGGATGGGCGGATTTGTTTAGAAATTATTGATATCGATATTTTAACAGACGCCCGTTTATCAGTTACGGTTTTTGTCTTTGAAAGAATGTTAAAGCACACATCAATACTGTATTATCCAGAACGACAAGCTAAGTGAAATTAGAATATTTTTTTAGATTACCAACAATTTTTAAAAACCAAGGCAAAATGAATTGAGAATATTGAGCGACGTGATTGGAATCCTACACCAAATACATATATTCGTTCTTTACATTTTGAGAAGAAATGCATAAACCACACGTTTAATTAACGCGAGTAAAAGATAACTGTTTTGCAACAATATTCCCAATAAGTAAAATAGTAATGATTATTATACTTCACCTAATAGTAATATTACTTTAATATATTGCTATGAATAAAATTAGAATTGTTACATAAAAGAAGAGATAAACATAAAAGAAACAACATAAAGATGAAATGTAAGATATATTTTTACAATTGGCGGTCTTGTTTCGAGCAACCTTTGCATGCACGGAAATAGATACATAATCATATTGTTGTTATTGCAAATAATTATTATAATTGATTATCTTAACCACCATTTTTACGGTCATTGATTTTAGTTTGCTGAAACATAGTTATGTTTCTCGATCAAAGAGCATAATAATAAAATAAAATAAAACCAACCAAATAATTGCTGGCTAAGCGTAGCCAGCAATTATTTGGTTATTAAAATATTTACTTAATACATGATAAATGGAATAAGATAGCGATCTTATTCCATTTATCATGTATTAAGTAAATATTTTAATCTGTAACTTAAATTTTTAGCAAGGAATAGTGCAACATACAAATATAGATCAAACACAAGTGAATGTTTGTCACAATAGGTACTGCTTTCTTTAACAATTGTTACTTATAAATCAGTTTCAATTTGTTTGTTTATATTATGGTTTGTTATATTTATATTATGGTAGAACCTAACCCCTGTCGTATTTGATCTTTTTTGGGCTTATTTGTCTCTCTTAATTCTTCGATGTCGATACAAAATTTTCGGTACTAGCATATCACTATTGTAAGGGGCGGAGTCGGCACCATTTTATGCATTAAATGTGCCGCATGTCACGTGACCATACCACTCATCCTCTATACTCTTTTATCATTGCATTACATATTATTTTGATTGGCATTTTCTTGACATTCCTTAGAAGAGAGCGGTTGTCTCAATATTCAACCCAATGGTTGAATTATAAAACATTGTTTTCTCACTACTGTGTGAGCAGATATTTTTGGTTTTTACACATAAGCTAGGGTTTAGAATTGTGGAAGGCGGAATTTAGTGAAATAATTATATAAAATAATTATAACAATAATAAAACAAATATTTAGATTTCTCAGACATTACATTTTTTTTTATAAATAAAATTATGAAAAGATGTCCAATATCGATCAACTTCTATATTACAGAGGGGATTGCAGCTTGCATTTCGTTTCTGAAAAAAAAAGGGTATATTAAAAACCTCGGCTCAGAATGGTCACTGAGAGAGGATGAGACATCAACGATTATGGACGCACGTAGTCGTAGCGGACTAACAATCTAACCATTATTACCGTATTCGTCACACGCCGGCCGGAACTATTAGAAGGGTCGGGGGGATGGGAACGCTGCAAGGACCTTGACGGCGAGGACGGAACTGCGCTTTTGTGGAGTGTAAGAGTTTCACGGACACGTTTTTACGACGAATAGCCAGAGTGATATCGTCTTCTGGATCTGTCAGAACTGAACGCGACCGTCTCCAATTAGCGCGGTCGAATGGAGCACTTATAGATAGAATTTTGCCTAACTAACGTATCGTCAATCATCCGATGACCGCTCGATCGAAATAGTTTCTGCTGGCCATATGCATAAAGTGCCTGATGGTGGGCGTATTGGTGTTCACGCGGAGGTTGCGATTGCGAACGTACCACGGGGCTAGTGCCCAAGTGCGTGTCTCAGAAATTTGTTTTGCAAGACTTGCAGACACTGAAGTCGAGCAGGCGGTATATGGGGGAAATCGAACTCAAATACCGGTTTCAGTGTATTATTTTTTCCAAATTCGTTAGTCGTCGAGAGTGGTTCAGTTGTATTGCGTGCGCTGTAAACTGCTTTAAAGTCTCCGGTTGAGCACCGGCACCTGAGTCTATCGCATATTTGTATCTAGTTTTCTGCTCACTATCAGCTTGGAGTTTGGAGTTTGTACTTGATATGGCGATAGATGGATTGGCTTTATATCACAACATGGGACAAACCGCACATGGCGAAAAGTGAGTGCCATGGCTGTAACTTTGCCTACCCCTTCTGGGATAAAAGCGTGATGTATGTCTGTATAGTTAGTTGTATGTACTAGTAACGGTGTTGGTGTGCACCGGGTGTAAGAGCTTGTGGTACCAGAGCTGCAGCTGCGGGTGTGCGGCGCGCACGTGCTGCAGCAGCTTGGCGCGCGTGCCGTACTGCCGCGGGCACGCGCCGCACGCCGCCGGCGCCGACCGCTCCACGCCGCCCTCGATCCACGACGCGCGGTTCGCTTGCGCTTCTGACATATTATAATATATTATTAGCGTAGAATAAGGAAGAAAGGGGCGTGGCCAGCGCATCAAGCGTGCACTCGTCATCTTATTTCAGCCGTGCAGTAGCGGCCTTAATTAATGTGAATCTCGGTCTGTAAAGTTTTGCGAGTCCTTTTTACCAGATTATAAGGCTACTAAGGCCGGCTGTCCATGCGATTTTATTTACCAATTGCATGAAAAAAAAATGTGCTTGCCAAAAGAGGCAAGTAATTTCTTCAAAATATACGCACACACATAGACTGTGAGATTAATAATTCTTTCTTGGCGTATTCGGGTAAAACGAATACCTGGGTGATGATTAGTGACATGCTGATTGCGTTTAGCCGCCGAGCTGTATATCTTAGGGCAGGCGACGCACGGGTAATGCCGGATTCGTTTCTCTAACGGCACGGCGGCAGACGTAGAGTTGTGCACGCGCCACAGATGATTCACTAGCATGCCGCGACGCTGAAAATTAAACACGTCATTTTATAATTTCTTATTTTTACGCGAATGTTAAACATTGAAATAAAACTATTTTACGGATTTTATCGCTGTTTTTTATATCATAATTTTCTTCCGACGTTACGAAGACTTTTCAGCCTTTGTGGTCACGGGCCGGACTGAGGTGATGGTTATCCGAAAAGTCAATTATAATGTCTAAAATTTATAAAGTCGCGATAAAATCCGTAAAATGGTTTCACGTCGTTGTAGTAAATGTATTTTTAAAAAAACATAACACATCTCGCCTATATGCCCGAAGGTGTAGGCAGAGATGCAGTCAAAATTAGCCTTGTGTGTCCAGTCCAGTCTCATAATGTGATAGAGGGCGAGCCTGTAGCCATATGGTACACCAACTCCAGGCTCCGGACTGATATTAAGGAGAAAAACCCAATACCACTGTGCACGGTCCTGGGCTCGCACCCAAGATCTCTGCACTGCAGTCGTACCGCAATAAAACTACGCTCCTGAGGCAGTCGATTGCATGGAGTAAACTGTAATAAATGTAAAGGAGAGAGTGCGATAAACATGCACTGAAGCTAATGGCCGACACGCAAGTTGACTATGCTAGATACGGATATAAGATATTTCGAATATACTAAATACGAATCTCGTTTGGAAGTAGTGTCGGACAGTGAAAGTTGGGAATGCGCTGCCTAAACAAGATAAGAAAATAATAAAAATTTTCTATGATCTCATTTTAATTTTGTGGAAAATTGTGTTTCGACATTGCAATATTGATATAACGAAACTGAAGGGGCTTATAAAATAATTCGTTATATCAAGTAATTTGTTACAATGACGGTCGTTATACAAAGGTTAGGTTGGTCTACGATTCTTTATACTCTGTATATACATAGATTATTTTTTGTGAAATAATTATATTTATTCGTTATTAACCACCTGCAATGTGCTCTTTCGCTGCTGCTTGGGGGCAGGAATAATCAACAGACCCGGATCTATGGGGGGCAAGCCGGGGCCCATGCCTCGGGCGGCGAATTCAGAGGGCGGCAAATCCAAACTTGGCAGACGAATACCCAACTTTGACTACTAAGACATCCAGAACATTACACACATAAATAATTATTTCCCGCGGGGCGCGAAATGATGATGATGATGACAAAGTTAAAAATATAGGTGGTCGGGGGCGGCATTATCCAGATTTTGCCTCGCCTCCAAAAAATTCAAGATCCGGGACTGATAATCAACGTGGTAGTACCTACTCTGGTGGACTCTTGCATCTAAGAGACGTTTATATTCACTATTTTCGGACTATAAATCTGAAGTTATTGAGCGCCATTATATTAGAAACTTACTTTAAAATTGATATCACATGTTTCACATTTGTATTTTGTATCATTTGGTGCGCTTGAAACCTGCAAACAAAATAAAAATATGTATAGTTAACACACCAAATAAGGTTTTTTATTGTTTCGTTGAAAATTTTACTATGTTTAGTTTAGATCTTCAAAAATGTATCTTTCTATAAATATAGATTTTCCGTGTCTGCAGTTTAAACATACATTTTTTGGACCTAAAATATCCGTTAATCGCGAGGAATAATAGGTATCCGAACATAATTTTTTTTACCAATTTTAACCGCTTTGGAAGGAATTTACTCAATATGTCGTATATCTTTAAAAGTTTTGTTCAGCGATAGTGATTTATCCTGTGGAGCGATTTCAGTAACAGACAAATATACGAAAACAATGTGAACTATTTAAATTAGGTACAGACTCCAAAAAATTGAATGAGCATATGAACATAATAACACAATTTGGAAAGATTACATTGTTTGTGTTTGAATAAATCTATAATTTTTTGAGTCTGTTGTGTTTTTTTATTTTTCCCTTGCCTCAAAAACTCATTGGCAAATCAAGCAAAAATTAACCAATTTACTCAATGTCTAATAGCTGAAAAATATTAAGCTTCATTATGCGTAATGTAGGTGGGGTAAGTAGGAGATAGATGGCCACTCTGGGGAGACGGGTCCCACGCGTCACGCGTGTTCTGCTACAGGGAGTTGTATCTAGAGGACGTTGTGGGCAAAACTAGTAAATAAATAAAGGAAGTTGCTCACAGGTTTTGCGCTGTGGTCAGCTGAGCAGACCGTATGGACGTGTTTGGCCAGTTTCTCCTTGTTGGTGTACACGCGTCCGCAGTGACATGAGAAACGACGTTCTGAACTGCGAGCAAAATATTAAATACAACATTTTCAACACATACATAATGCTTCATAATTGTTTTAATACCATATTCAATAATTAATAATAGTACGGAATGTTATATTGTGAGGTTTAAGTCGTAATCGAGGGCCCAGATAAAGGTCCGGTACATTGACACACAGAAGACTGCCGAAATTATATTTCCTTTCTTCAAAAGACAATCAAAAGGGGCACTGGCACCAGACAGTGCCCCTTTTGATTGTCTTTTGAGTAATTAATTGTCCAGAAGAACCTGTGGCCCGGAGATTATAAAAAAGGTCCTCCATGTTTTAATAATTGCAAATACGGTGGTCCATTTGATTTGTGGTAGTTTACACAACCTGGAAACTGGAAGTCCTATGCCCATAGCAGAGACGCGTGTCTACAATCATTAAAGCTAATGTTTTGTATGGGAATGATATAGCGATAGATCTATCGTTAGGTTATGTCGTTCTCATACATTTTATTTAACGTTAACGATTGTAGAAAGGCATCTTGGCTACCGCAGGTATGATTGACCACCTGCTTATATAGATCTTTGTAAAGATAATTTTTGTACGGCCTAAGGGTTACTTCGGTATGTTAGTTCTGTAAGTGTGCTACGTTCGTCGTCATAGATGCCCTTGGGATTTGATGATGGTTCAAATTTTTTTCCAAATCGAATAATTGGTTTTGCTCGGAACTATATCGTTTATGAATTACCTATCGCCATATTGTTGTAATTTGTTATGTAGAAATAAATAAACCTTTATTGTACTTACATTGCAATCGGTTTCTTTTTCTTTTTGGTCACAGTTTGGTTGCAGGGTTTTCGCGATGGCGAGGGCTCTGTAGCTTTTTGTTGTTGCTGAAATTAATACAAAGTGTAAGTTGGAAAATAATACAATCTTCTACTCACCTGTCCGCCTGAGTCTATGGTCCTGCGCCTGATCTCTTACCGGTCATGTCACATTAATATCTCATCGAATTTTGCGAGTGAAGCAATAGAAAATGCAACTGTGTATGGTGCACTATAATATCTCCTGCGTACCTGGCTGATATCCATTGAGATAGGCCGCCTTGACCGAAATTCGGTTAGGAGGGATTCAATATGTAGTAGTAAGATATCTCTTATCCCTAGAACGGACATTGAACGCGTGCGATAACTCGTATCGAAACAAAAGGAAGTTGTCAATAAAACTTAAGTAAGTAAATTCGCCGGTTTATTAAGCAAGGGATATTTAATAATCCATCAGATATAATCTTAATTTTAAATTTATTGGTTTATATTTGTCTGATAATATTTGTGTCGCCATCTTATGACGCAAATAGATATGGCAATAACAGCTGTTATCTCCACGCGTTGCAATCTACCGGCATGACTAGGAATAATCATCTCTCGTCAATGTATATTCTCTGAAGAGAGTCACTTCACTTGTTTTGTTTCTTTTTATTTATTCCTCGGAGTAACTACAAACCCATGTTGTTAGTAATAAGTACATTTATTTGTTTATGTATTTATTTATTTAAAATTTTATTATACACCGTAAGTGTTAAAAAACAAACAAATATGTATACATATAATGGAAATAATTTAAACATCGGTGGTACCAATGGCAGTGTTACCGCTCGAGACGATCTCTAGCAGACAATCATTGGATGGAGATGGTAAAAATAGTTTAAAGGGCAGTTATTTATTACATTATGTTAGTGAGAAATAAGAGAATCACCAAATATAATAAATGGCGCCCCGCTGGATCTTGCCATCAGTCGCAGTGAAGTAATTTTGCCGGTTATCTATATCTATATCTTCTATCTATACTTATAATAAATCTGTAGAGAGGTTAATTCTGTACATGAAATATATTTCCAAAATAACTATCAGTGGGTGATTAGGGATCGATACTGATGCCAAAAATGCAATTAGTAAAATTTTTGTCTGTCTGTCTGTCTGTCTGTATAACCGTTATAGAAACAAAAACTACTCTACGGATTTTAACGAAACTTGGTACAATTATTTGTCATACTCCTGTGGTGGTTATAGTATACTTTTCATCACGCTACAATTAATAGGAGCAGAGCAGTGAAGGGAAATGTTGGGAAAACGGGAGAAGTTATTCCATTTTTAAGCTTCCGTCGCGTGTGCAACCTTAATGGTTAAAGCTACACAGAAATCATGTATGACGGAAATGTTCTCCTTAAAATTATGTAAAAAATATCCCACGACAGCATATGTCTATCTTTTATGGTTGACTCACAATAACACGTGTAACTCCCGATAGCTTAGCAGCTCGAAGCTTTCTCATTATATTTGTCTACTCTTACGTTTATAACACTCTCAGTCATCCCTAATTAAAAAGTTAACATTATTAAATATTCCATAAAAAGAATCATAGAAATCGGTATAGAAACACCAAAGTTATACATGAAATACGCTAATAATAATCCATCATGCGTGAATACTGAATCATGCTATAAGGATTATTTTTGTATATATATAAGGTCGCGAACGCACAGGCAGGCGGCTTGCTTGGCACCTAGAGGCTAGCGAATCACCTAGCGAGTAGCTTCGTAAAACGAACATTCTCGAACGTTCGCGACCGGCTCCATTTTTGAAGTCCGAAATCCACGCGGGCGAAGCTGTGGGCGGAAGCTAGTATTATAATATAAAAACAAAAACAAATTGATGCTTACCGTATTATTTTCTGGCGTACCGGTTTCAAGTGGAGAACTTTGGGTACAATCCAGTCCACTGATGAATCCCAGATTTGCTACAAGATTCTCTTCTTTGTCTATTGTGTATGGGATGAAATCGTTTACACCTCTAGAATTAACTGATATGTCTAAGCCGGACATTCGATCGTCAAACAAATTTGTTGAAAAATCTAGGCCATTGGAATAATTTTGGAAGCTTTCATCTGACGAAATCCTGTGGTCCTCAGTACTTATGTTCAGACCGGCGTCAGGTGTTTCTTCGGAATGTTTTTTATCTTCTCTGAAAACGAAAACAATAAACTGCTTTCAAAATCTACTATAAATGAAAAGATATTTAACAGGTATGACTTACTTAATGACTGAGTTTTGATGTAACAAAGATCAAAACTCAGTCATTAAGAACAAAAAAGTGATTGATAACTTCCTCCTTTTTTGAAGTCGGTTAAAATTTCGTAGTATTTGAGTGTATAAAAGAAACATAATTACTTAGTTTATTGTATTTTTTCATTTTTTTTCATAATTTGTGAAATGATCGTATTAGTTAGGTATTTATTTTGAGACAATAATATTACTTGATGATTTACTTACGGTTGTGTGACGTTCTTCAAACAAAACCGGGACATCAAATGTCTTTTTAACCTGAAATTTGGAAATGTTTAATTATTATTTTTGTATTAATTGCAATTAAATGAAGAGACGAGAATGCCTGATGTTTACGAACGTCCATAAACAGTAGAAACACCATAAAGAACTTTGAATTACAAAATGCTGCGTGGCTTTTCACTGCTTTTGTCACCCTTAAACATAAGATGTTAAGTCTCAAAATGCCCAGTAATAACACTGGCTACAATTTACTTGAAACCGGAACACAACAGTGCATAGCCACTATTATTTTGCTGTAGAAATAGACATTGCGGTGACAACTACCCAGCCGACCCCTCGCATACTCAGTAATTAGATTAGATCAGTGGTAAAGGGTCTTGTGTATTCTGTCTTATATTATAATTCCTGTCGGCTTCCCTTTATGTAGAATCTAATTATCATTTATTGTGGAAATAGTTTGCCCGTTTTTACAACTTTTATCATGAATCTTCCACTCCTATTGGTCATATCGTGTTGATATATAGCCTATATCCTCACTAGATAAATGAGCTATCCAACACTAAGTATTCGTCAATTCGAACCAGTAGTTCCTGAAATTAGGGCGTTCAAACGAAAAAACAAACTCTTCAGCTTTATGTATAACTAGCTTTTGCTCGCGGCTTCGCCTGCGTGTAGGAGTTTTCCGGGATAAAAAGCCCGCTATATATTTTCTCGGGATAGAAAGTAGCCTATAACCTTCCCAGAGTGTTAAACTATCGCCATAACAAAATTCATAAAAATCCGTTCAGTACATTTTGAGAAAATCGATAACATACAGACAAAAAATGGACTTTGTTTTATTATATTTACAGATAGTATAGAGTATAGGTAGATTAGACTTACGTGTAAAGTCTACAAAACTTCCGCTTACAATGACGACAATGATAGTACCGTCTCCGTGACGACATTATGTCTTCCTGTAAGTTGGACGGAAAACCAGTAAAGGACTAATATAATTTATTGTTTACTAGCACTAGCGTTACTGGTAAGACATCAAGATCGACTTTACAATCATGACTTTTAATTATTTTGCCATACCAAGATTTTTTTGCATCTGCCATAGTGTCTTTCGCCCTAGCCTAATGGCAGACCTAGATTTGAAAATAGGCCGTGGCCTATGGGCGGTAGCCTATTAGGTGCGGTAGATTTCAGAGGACGCTCACTCGATTTAATTATTTATTCGTTTATTTAATTTTAGTGCCTTCCATATTACAAACAAATGGCGAATTATTAAATATTTTAGAAACCTACATACATACATAAACCTACATGGAGCGGCGGAAATAAAGTGGCCTACACACTTTAAATTTAATTTCAGCACTGCCTAATGGTAGTGATAATTACCTATTGTCGAGTATAATATTCGATAAATATGTACGTTTTGTGAAAAATAATTACTTAAAGTGCGGACGAAATCAGCAGGGTCGTCGGCTGTTACTGAACTGCCAGTAGCTGTCCCCTGGGCATAGATAAGCGACTATCTACCGTAAAAGGATAACTAGTAAAGATTACTTACTTTGTGGTAAGTGTTTTTATGTTGTTGCAGAAGTATACTTGTTGCCATTGGTCTCCCACAATCCAAACACCACCAGTCTTTTTGAATTGTAGATGCTGAAGATAAACCAAAAATATATATTTTTAAAAACAACAGATATTTAGCAAAAATGAAATATCTTACAGGAAGTAGTTTTTTAATCCTGATTAATTTTATAGCACTGTTCCTAATTAATTATTTTTATTAAGTTTAACGATAACTTTTTATCTTTAAGCCATGATAAGTAATTTGTTTTTGTTAAATATAGGAGTTCGTTTTTTAGAAATAATAAAAAACTTTCTTAAAAAATATTAATACCCTAGCAATGCTAGCAAAATTGCTCACTAATCTAGATAAAAATATTAATTTCTTCTTCGTTTTTTGTGGTTTTGGAGGTGGTTATAATTTTTGTTAAATATTGTTATATTTTGCTATTTTGTTAGTAAGAAATGGACTACTTCGTTGGCATAGTGGTGATGCGCACGCGGTACGACTTTCCCGCTGAAGTGCAACACTTCTGTCCAACTTCTTTATGTATGTAAGGAGCAGACTCAACCAAATCTAAAGTAAAAACACAACTAAAAAAGACACAGGAAAGCAAAATTTGTTTACTTCGACAACATACTTATTTCAGTTTTTCCAGTTTAAAAAATCACTCGACTGAACCGATTGAATAAATCTACAAGACGAAGCTGAATTTTCAAAAACGTTTAATAAATGACTGAGTTCTAGATAACAAACATGAAGAAAAAAAAACAGGTCGAATTGAGAACCATCTCCTTTTTTGAATTCCGTGAAAATCACGATATCACAACTGACTAGTCCCAATCCTTAACTTTCAATTCAATGATTACTGTGCTATGCAAATTAGGATGCGTACCGAGTGTTTGCGAGAAGTTACGCGCAAACAAATATGAAGCCGCGTTGCTTGCGAGCTGTACAAAGCTCATGCGCCCACACGGTGAACACAGCCAGCTTAAAATAGATGTTCGTGGATAAATAATAAATTTACGAATCTAAAAATACGAATAATGAACGTCTTCCTGTCAAGATATTATTTGGACTGACCATAATTTAAATCAAAATTGGCTTCCCACCTTCATTTAGGTCTAGTACTGGCTGCCCACCTGGCAGTCCGTAATCTTGTGCGTAAGACTTGCTGTAGCCAAGCATTAATGGTTTCCGAGGAGGTATCGATTTCGTCGTCATTCCGTACAGTTCATTTTTCTCTTCAAATATCCATATATTTGCCGTACATTCATTGCCAAGTGGCAGTAAACACATCCAGTTTGATTTATCTGTATAATAATTATTAATTATAATTATATAATAATTACACAAGCCCTGTTTGATACTGTCCCATTGATGAGCATGAGCTGGCTTAGGCCTTAATACTACATACTGACATAGTGCGGGTTAGTGACCTCACATATTTATTAAGATACTTAGGTGAAGGACAAGGTCTAAGGACTATTTTATGAAGAATTCTTAATAATGGAGGTTACTTTACAATGATTTCAACGTGAGAGTATAATTGCATTTCAATTAAGATTTTGCATACCTCTATCTGACATGTCAATATGCATTAAACAATCATCGCCTTTTAAAAAAAATATAGGCATTTGATTTACTGCTGCATTCAATATCAATTCATTCATTTTCATTGAAGATACAGGTTGCTTTATTCCTAAAACCAATAAAAATAGTTTAGATATCCCACAACTGACGTTATAAAACTAATCTGCATTAAAATTACTTAATTGTTATAATTGACATTTAATCACCCCTATAATCTAAAAATTAATATACACTGATGATGAGTATACAATCTTTGGATTATCTAATTATACCAGACCGGTAGTATAAGTATAGTATTTTCACCATGAAATATTACAAGAACATTTAAACAACAGACATGGTATGTTATAAAGTAAATCATATTTTGTCTCAATCCGTTGCACAAATTTCCCTAAACTATAACTCACCTTGTATAGGCCCAAATCGTACATGCGGAGGTAATAATCTTCGCGGAGTGACGACGCCACGTCTAATTCGCAGCGCTGTTGGTAACACAGCTATGGCGCGTTGAGGAACAACTCGATCAGATATATGAACTGGTAAAAAAGAAATACAAACCTGAATGGTCTTGCAAAGCCTGAAAAGTGGCAGGACAGCATATAACAACAAAAACAGTGCTTGTACATACTAAGTATGCAATACATAATTTAGTAGGTATCTATTCTATTGCTACTAAAAATATAATCAGTGAGCAAGTTTAAATAAGGTCTAATGTCGACACCACACACTTGCCAGGCCTCAGAAATCTATCAGATACAAATTTCTTCAAAAAATGATTGTAAAACAAATTACTTACCATAATAACTATTATGTTTTTTGTGATCTTTACCATTGGGATCAGGGTTGTCATTACTGTTTTTTGTTGAAATTGTTCGAGTCGGTAGAGATCTTTGAATGGGATTTTCTGAAATAAATTGAATTTGATTCACATAATATAATATCAACCATGCATTTGTTTTAATTTATTAAGCAAATAAATTAATCGTATCGCTGTCATGTAGGCATAAAATTTGTTATCGGGCCTTGGTTACCTGAATTAATAAAAAAATCTCTGAAACTCCCTATCCCTAAAAGAACACATTATTTAAGCCAATTTGCAAATTTTTTATCATCTCATTTTGAGCTTGTGTAGGACAATAAAAATATCAAACTTGCCACAACTAAGTTAATTTTTCATTGAACGTAATTGTGCAAAGTATTCAATATACCACATATATTTTAAACACATTTTCCACTCAAATAGTTCAAGGACAAGACAAGTAGAAAAGCTCGAAGACAAAATAACTTTACTTTCATTTAAAAACTGAAAAGAAACTCACTTAATGCATGGGTTAGCTCTGTGCTCTGTGTTAGAAGTGGTGTGAAATGATGCAACTGGTCATAATCCAGATATGTCTGCAACAGGACAATAATAGTGTTTCATAAATTCTATAGAAAAATAAACAATAACAAAGATAGGACACAAATACTCTGAATTTACTGTTGCAAAATATTTAACAACAATTTTAGTACTTACATTTTCCATTACTTCGAAGGGTATTATTATAGATTCCGCTTCTAATATGTCATTACTCGGATTCATTTGAATAAAACAATAATGTCCAGAATAATGTCTATTTGATTTTTCCCGGATATAACTATTGTTAATCAGTGTTCCGGTAGCTATTGATAGTGTTCTGGCAAAAATCGAATGAACGAGCAAACAATCCTTGCCTTCTTGTATTCTGCTATTTAATAAAGAAATAAGAATATGTAATGTTCAAGACCATACTATTAAGTACGCTTTTTTAGTTTTTATAATAAAACTAAAATATTTCGTCACAAAACAAACACATCCAATCTTGTTTTGCGTTTGACACTGACAGTTCTCGTAAGTCATTGTCAGTGTCGAACGCTGGATCAATTATTGCTAGCAATAATCATACGCAATTATTGCTCGATAAGGTAGCTCCATCCTGAGATTTCATCTGAACTTGCACAATCGCGAGGCAATACTCGTCCGTGTTGAATTATAGGGAGTTTCCACCGAAATTATTGGTGACTTCTGTGTTTCCAACGGTTTGCAACTTTCCAGTAATTGCAAACACAAAGATTTTTGTTGCTATTTCAATCGGGTGGTCAATCATTCGAATATGTTAGTTAGGCAAAATTCTATCTATACTGTATTCGACCGCGCTACTTAAAGAGAAACGGCCGCGTTCAGTTCTGCAGACCATAGGATGATATCACTATTCGTCGGTGTCTGGCTATTCGTCGTAAACTCTAAGGCTTCACAAATCACAAGATTGTAGTTCCGTTCTAGACGCCGAGGATCTAGGTGCATTCCCCATCTCCCCGCCCCTTCCAATAGTTCCGGCCGGTATGCCGACGAATACGGTAATAATGGTTGGGTTATTAGTTCGCTGCGACTACTCGGATCCATTATCGTTAATATCTCATCTTATCCCAATGACCGCCCTGAGCCAAGATTCGTAATTTGTTAATGGGTTGTCCAGCATAGTCGCTTAAATTTCAAGGGTTGCTAGCGCTTACAGCGCTCAACCAAAGGTTTTAAAGTTTGTATAAGGCCCTTGGAAGGCAAACAATTAATGTAAGGCCATGTTAGAAAACAAAGTCATTTTTGAAACAAATCACCAATAATTTCAGAATTCCTAATGGCTGAATCCTGGAGAACCCACCAAATCTTGCCCCAAGCAAAAATTTACTCAAAAGTAATTACTTGCGAGTATTTGGTGCACAAGCGGCGATAGCCTAGTTGGTTGTGGAACGGTCTGCCGAGACGAATGTCCGCAGGTTCAAATCCCAAGGGCCACACACCTCTGATTTTTCTAAAAAATTATGTGTGTATTCTTTGTGAATTATCGCTTGCTTTAACGGTGAAGGAAAACATCGTGAGGAAACCTGCATACCTGAGAAGTTCTCTATAGGATTTTCGAGGGTGTGTGAAGTCTACCAATCCGCACTAGGCCAGCGTGGTGGACTAAGGTCTAATCCCTCTCAGTAGTAGAGGAGGCCCGTGCTCAGCAGTGGGCAAGTATATAATACAGGGCTGATATTATTATTATTTGGTGCACTAGTGCATGTGTCGTTCACTACAGTTTTCTAAGGTCAGCCTAAGGCCCAAACGATTGCGACAGATATCCATTGTCAGCATGATTTTTTTAGTATAACGATCAATTAAACTACCTATGAGATGGCAAAAGTGCATAGATAACGATTGTGCATAATTAATTATAATAGTTTACAAAAACGCCAATTTTATATGTACCTAAGGACCTAATAAAGTTTGAGGTAAACATAAAAAAAAAAAAAGATCAAATTGAGAACCTCGTCCTTTTTTAAGTCGTCTAAAAATAGCAACAGCTATCTGCGATATAAATAAATAAAAAAAAACACACTCGTGCAAAGTGCGTTCCCAAATTTCGTTAGTACTAAATACCTACTATTATAAATGGATTGGGGATATTCTTAGGTATTATGCATGATACGGACTATTGATAATTAATTCAGAGATTATGATTACAAGAATGTATAAATAGGTACTTGTGCTTTATTAGATAATAATTGATATTGACTAACAGTGTCTTTATTGAAGAAATAATGTTATTTATAGTATTAATAGGTTTATTTAGTTGCGCTCTGGGTAAGTGTTCTTTATACATATATTTATTTATAACTAGTTACTACTATGAATTTGCATCGCGCAATCTGTCAATCGCTGACAGTTATTTTAAACAATTGACAGTTATATAAAATTTATATTTTCGTTAAGTTTTCTTAAATATTCTAATTTTCCGCGCAAATTTTTGATTTCTTTCTTTTATAACAACCTTCTCCTGACAATAACAAACACAACAAAAAAAAAATAGTGAAATCGGTCCAGCCGTTCCCGTGTTTTGGTGTGGTCAAGGGAAATAGGGATTCATTTTTATATATACAGATGTCCGACAACCAATGACGTTTTACAAATAGACGCGTCATACACTAAGAAAATGGCACATAAAAACGGCGCACTATTTGCTATATTCACGTACATATAATTACGAATTGGCTCGAAGAAAGAATAAAAAGATTCAGAATACATTCGTTAGAAAAGGATATATATACATCGACGGTTACGTAGCAACGTTAGTGCCGCACGCTCGTTGGCTGTTAAGTCGGGCAATTACCTTACTTTCGTCTTGCCACAATTGAGCTCGCACAACGTATCTATGTACTTAATAAAAACATCTTAGCCGACAACAGTTTCATTTTCGGTTTCGGTAAGTTTCGACGCTAAACTGGCAGTTTTAAACTAAAACTGCTAAACGCAGTTACCAATCTTAACTGAAAAAATATTTGTAAGCCTCAATTGCATGAATAGTTTGATGAAAATTAAAACTTAACAAAAAATAAAACCGCCTTCAAGAACCACTAAAAACCAAAAAATATTTTAACATTACCTATAAACTGGTTACTAGGTTTTAAGTCGGTACCTACCTACATTAGTCGGTACCACATGCACTTGTTATTCTTTTAAAATTGTTGCTGCAGAGTTTAAATATTTTTTGTCTGGAGAGGTGAGTTAAGTATTTACAAATTTACCAAAGAAGTTGCCGAGCAACCCACTAGATTTAGAGAATTAAAGGTAATCCACTCTATAATCTATATGTATATTTTTTTTATTGTAGCGGAGCCAACGGAAACCAGAGTGGTGGGCGGCTCCAGCGTCGCGATTGAGGAATATCCTTTCATTGCAGTCGTACAGCGAGTGTTCGATGAAGTGTGGTGGGAACAAACTTGCGCCGGTACTCTTATTACTCAAGTTGTTGTCCTGTCAGCTGCACATTGTTTCGAGTAGGTATTAATCATGTACTTACTTATTACATTTACCAGGGCCGGATCTACCTAAGGGCTGCTTGGGCTGTAGCCCAGGGCCCCGAGGTTACAAGGGGCCCCCAGACCCCTCTAAAAACAATAGGCATTAATTTGAATTTAAAAAATGGTTGCCCGTAAAGTCGGTTTACGGACGATATTTTTACGTAATAATGTCATAAAAAAACATTAATGAAAAATTGCATACTTTTATGAATTGAGTTAAATACGTCTAAAAGGTTGTTTTCATGCTGATTTTCAATATTTTTTTTAAGGTATTAAAAATGAATATTATTTATTGAAACTATTAGGTTATTTTATACATAATATATATTCATGAGTTTTTTTCATATTTTACAAAAATATAACTTAGAAAGTAACGGATATATCAGCTGATACACATCGTAGGTTGTCATCCGACTTAGCAGTTGGTGTACACGATGGAAGCCACAATTTTTATCCGAAATCAATGGCACAGAAAAATTACTTTCGTTTATATGTGTGTCTTCTATATAAACCTCAATTTGAAAAAAATAATAATAAAAATTTGCATTTTTCAGAGGACTATTAAAATAAGTCATGTTTTTTTTACAATTTTTTCATATATTGTTTACTATAAAAAAAGTAGTTAAAATAAAAATATCGCTTATGATAGAGGGTCAAAATATGAACCGAAATAGTGATTCTTATATGAAATATATATAAGAATTTCTTATATATATATCACTATTTCGGTTTCTCTCTCACCCAAAGGTTGCCTGGAAGAGATTGCTACCACAGCAAAAAGGTCGCCTTTTGTACAACTAATACTTGCGTAGATTTAAGTAATATTTATGTTTTTTGTGCAATAAAGAATATATAAAAATAATATATTTTTCTTGAAACAGTTTTTTGACATGGCTATTAGTTGAGTACTTAGATAGGCCCCTAAGTAGTTTCAGCCCCGGGGCCCCACAAATTCTAGATCCGCCCCTGACATTTACAGATGTATATATTGGTATACCTTCATTGTGTTTTGGGGTCATTTGGAGAATGCATCAACGTTATCCTCTATTTGTCTATAAGAGGCAACTGAAAAACCGCTATAAATGGAGGTCGTGGGTGCTCTAAGGGTGCTGTCCTACAGTCGAGGTCACCCCTCAGAGCTCCCATTCCCCCGAAAAAAATTAATACGTGATAACGAATAAGTCTTTTAGATGCGAGTACCTAACTAGGTATGTACACACTGACCGCCGCCCCCGAGGTAATTCTTGTGAGCTCGCTCCTCACCGAATACACACCCATACACGGGGAAATTTGTCGCAGCCTTAGCACATTGTCAAGTGTGTATACCTCACGCTTCCCCCAACTTACTTCCTCCCCTCTTAATAGACCCCTTCACTGGCTAAGCTGGAGGACTCTAGGGTCCCGTTCGCAGGTTTTCCCCTGGTGTAGATAGTAGGAACGCCTATTCTAAAAAAAACAATATACTACCGCAATATATTATACTTCTGTCTCGCAGCAGCATCGAGCAAAACAGCGTGATTGCTTCGCCAGTAGGAGACATAACATCTAATGTCTCAGTACGAATAGTGAGGGCATGCGCAGTTCAATGTGATTCGAGGAGTACTAAATTATTTTAATATATGGGCAATTGTGTAATTTACAACCAGGCGAACGGTTTGGTCATGTCGTTTGTGTTTGCAATAAAAAAATGTATATTATTTTAGATCTGAACCTCCACATCTATGGCGTATTCGTCTTGGATCGCGTATGGCTTCAAGTGGCGGGAGCTTACACACAGTGCAGCGGATAGTTTTGCACCCTGACTTTCACTACTTATACAATGATGTGGCGCTTGTTCGACTTTCGGTTCCTGCTGTGATCTCAAGCACTGTAAACCGCGCACGTATTGCAGGTGTCAACTACAACCTCGCTGATGGAACTGTGGTGCGTGTAGCTGGATGGGGAGCTAATATGGCAAGTATAAAATAAACTCAAATATATCAATGCTTTTTTAAAATATTTCCGATAGGTACGCTAATTTGATGGGAAAAAGAGAAAAATAGGGTACAAATAATAGTGTGATTGCAGTTCTTAGTATGAACCTACTAAAGGTGCACTAATCACGCCTTTTTACATGCATCGTAATACCTAGATTATGTAAACTTCGGGAAGATGTTTAGATAGGTATTTGTCAGATTCTAATCTAACTTAAATGTTTAATAGATTTGGACGTAATTTTGCAAGTACTTAGGTTACAAATATGTATAGACAATGATCAAAATTAACCTTACTTAGTCTCTTTATTAATTGATGATGAGCTGTCTATTTAAAAGACCAATACAAAAAAGGTTTGTATCTGCAACAAAGTTGCGGGTTTTAATTACGAGCACGGTAATGTGACTGCAACTGATGGTAAGTGGACTGGGATCCAATAGAATGTTGACTGATGAGATGTTTACCCCCAGTCTTTTTTTTTTGAGTACAGACAGTACAGGGTCTGACTGCAGGGTCAACACCGAGGTAAACGTACGAACGGTATACTGGTTCCCCCCGGTTCAGCGACTGCAGGACCCTGCCGAAAAGTGGGAAGGGATAGATGGAAAGGAAGTCTGGGGGAAGGATAAGGAACCATCTTAGGATGGGCGGAGGGGCGGGGACAAGGGAATGTTCGCGGTCCCTTATATTCCTCAGTGTGACTTTAGCAACCAAGATGTATACACATTCCGCTATGTGCCTAGGGCCGTATTCGGTGTGGAGACCGACAGCATAAGAATTGCCTCCGAGGATCGCTCGGCAGTCGATACAACTATGCCGGCCTGTTCAACTCTTGGAACCAAATATACACAGGCTGGCACAGGCTGGGGTTCTAATTAAAAAGGGTGATGATAAGGTTGATGTATTTAAAGCATTTTTTTTTTCAGTTTCGTGTATCCTCCGAGATATTGTTAAGCGCGGAGATAAGAATATTTAATCAACAGCTCTGCGCTGAGCGTTGGGCTCACTTGAAGACCCAACCGGGCCAGGAAAGGTGGCCAGACATAACCGATGGCATGATCTGCGCTGGTATAGATGGTGTTGGTCATTGTAGCGGTGATTCTGGCGGCCCAGTAGTGCATCAAAACGACATCGTTATCGGCATTGTGTCATTCACGTATATTTGCGGCCACCATAAATATCCAGGAGTACATGCTCGAGTATCTTATTACTCTGACTGGATTGCAAACACTGCAAACTCACTATAATATTTTTATTAAAAAAAGAACATATGAAGAAACGTGACATGATCATAGCACGGCATCAAAAAATAAATGTAGAACAAAAATAGTTTTTCTTTTATTAAATCTTCTACTTATAGTACGAGATCCCACTGCAGAATTAGTGCATTCATCGAGTACATGTTAAAAACTACATTCTTACACATATTTATGCTTAGAAGAATATATATCTACTAGGCTGCCTATTAAAACTTGGCCGCAAATATTTTTAATTAAATTATTGTTAATTGATTTTTCGGAAAACATTTCTTGCTAGTTAAGTTAAGCTATACTTGATGTATAGCTAATAAATATACATTATGAACGAGTAAATGTATCATAGTCATACCTGTTTACACCTGGCTGCGAAGAGGTGCGGCCAAGTGCGCAACGGCAACCGTGGTTTTTCAGAGTCTTTATGTGTATTGTCATGAAGTGGACGATATTTTATTTGAAAAACAAATGAATGAAGTATGTAGTTTTTAACATATACTCGATGAGCGCACTAATTCTGCAGCGGGATCTTAGACTATTAGTTAAAAGAGCAATTATAATAATATAATATGTACTATATAATATATATCGCACTCTTAATAAAATAATGACCCATTCCAAAATTGCCAATTTGTGGGGATCGTCAAACAACCAATTTCTGTTTGTGACCTTTTAATTTTTTCCCTTTTTTTTCATGCTATCGGTTTAATTTTTTACCTATATTTAATAAGCTCAATTTTATAGCACCTTCAAAAAAAAGGTAACAAACAAAAATTAGTTTTCCGATGACTGCCACAAATTGACAATTTTGAAATGGGTCATTGTTTTATTAAAAGTGCGATATACTAGTCTATTTGCTGATACTACAATTGCTCGAACAGTAATCAGAAGTAATAGTGGCGAGGCGTCCATATAACCCAATTCCTATCGGTTTCCCTTTTATGTTTTGGATAATCCTAAATACTATATTTTATAAGTAAATATTATGAACAATAATAAGAGTTAGACTTATTAATTAGGTACATTTTGATAATAGACGTGTGTTTTACCTGGAAATAAAACGTATCCTTATCAAATCCTTATATAATGAGATAGGCACTTCCGACTTCCATTGTATTTTTTTAATTCCATCTCTTTTCTTCCTTGTATTGGTTTCTCTTTCGCACCCCAGCTACCACCAGGCGTGGTGGGCAGCGTTGCGAACCTTATGGTTCGTCAGCCCTGTTCATCATTGCGTCGAATTATACCAGACAGCGATAAAAAGTATGGTTCTCATGTCATGTACCTAAGGAGCCATAACAATAATAGTTATTACCATGGAGCCCTCTCGTAGAGCAATGGCATCCGTAACCACCCTGCCAGGGTTGGTTTTGGGCAATAAGATGGCTTACAGCAGTGACCGGAAGTACCACGCAATGGAACATATTAAGACGCTTGCTCCTGTGCTCCCGTGAAGGGCGCTGTGTAGAATATGCACATTTAAATCTAGTATAATTGCCGCTTTCTATTAGAGTGCTTTACTCACTTTCCAATAGCAGTATATTCTTTAGAGTTGACAATATAAGGATTAGAAAGGGTTATTTTATACTAAAGGGTCCTTTACCAAGGGATCTTGAACACACTTAAGTTTACCATCCTTTCCCATTTCTATAGTTTTATTTCTGACCACAAGTTAACAGTAGCAAATCTAAAGTGAACTTATGCAAGTCGTCCTTTAGAAACTCATTAAGATGGACAAGTGATGTATCAGATGTCTTCGACAATTCTAATAAATTATTTAAACCGTCAAGAATAGCCTTTATATACTTAGGTTATAGCTGCATGGAATTTATCTGTGTAAGCTAGTGGCGTGCATTGTCATACGCCAAAACCAAATCGTTTGCTACTAACTCAACAAACCCAGACATATAATTTTTTATACAACTCTTGGGTGTCGGCATATTTTTATCAGACCTCGCAATATTTTTAAATTGTTCAGCTCATCTAACGTCTTTGAACATTCTTGTTGTGTTCGCGGATTCGTTAAACTTTAAGTTTTCTAAGTATGAAATGTTAGACCCAATATTGCCACAATATTTGTTTTATAAGAAGATATAGTCGCTATTAATCACAGTTATTCTTACTATTATGGCTGACCTAAGAATATGATTTCCTATGTTCACACAAAGTTAGACATCGAAATAAAACTAGATTTCGGATTTTCTTTTGCTACAACTTGTTCAAGGACAAGATATTTATCATCAGAAGTACTACCCATCTCTGCCTTATATCTATGCCGTTATATTATATCGAGAAAATGTTATAGTCTGTTTAGAAAGAGAACCGTCGTGGGATTTGAGGTCGCTACTGTGCTTAATTACCTTTTTTGTTTAGTTTCAGCATGTTTCTAGACAAAAAGCACTCAAAACATCACGTAAGATAATTGAATAACAAAGCAATATGACATGAGTTTAACATTTACCAATTTATTGTAAAATTTGTTAACTTTTCGGCCACGACGCGACGGTTCTCTTTCTGAACAGACTATATAATCATTACCAACGGTATAAAACAAAAAAAAAATGATTGTTTCTGATTTAAGTATACCGATCTGATTGGTATTATTAATCAATAATACCAATTAAAATTAAACTGGCCTTACGTGTGCCACATGTGTACCTATAGAGGTACATATGTGGCATACCGAGGTACTCAAACTCAAACGTATTCATGGTTAAATTCCCTCTGGACCAACACAAGTAACAGAACAGTTTATGAGTGTACAACAGAGTTAATGCAGTTAATTTTTCAATAAGGATCTTATTATACAAGGTTTCTTAGTGCCCTTACTGCCTCGCCTTGAAAATCAAACCTGTATCATGAAGGTCTGGTCACCTTTATGAGATCATAGTCTGCCATTATACTATTTATTTCTCATAATTTTGAAAACCAGAAAATAGATAATGTCTGATGGCCTATTAGGTATTACTTACTTTGTTGTTGCTTAGACGACTGGTTCTATATTTATCTATAAATTTGGCACATTTTATATAGATACTTAAAAAATTTAAGGGAATTCTGCAGTTCTTGTTTGTTGTGGGGATGTTTATATAGGCAGTTAAGTATCTACATAATGAATTACAATGAAGAATGTTTTTCGCTTTATTTTCTTTTAAAAATATAATCCACTAGTCTCAATCGCACAATTAAGCACAATCAGTATAATACATTAATTTAGGCGTTGGATACAATCCAATCGGAGTAGTAAGAAACTCGAGCATTAACACCCGGATAGAAGGGATCAGCGCAGCGGTATCCCCAGGATGTTATTCCGACGACAATATCTCCGCTGTACGCGAGGGGACCGCCAGAGTCTCCTTGGCAAGCGTCCTTGCCTCCAACGTCCAGAATGCCGGCGCAAAGCATGCCGTCAGTGATGTCAGGCCAGTGCTCAAAGTTGGGCTGCGTCTTAAGGTAAGCGTAGCGTTGTGCGCATAACTCCTGATTGATTATGTTCACTTGTACATGATGAAGCTGACTGGGAGATGCGCCGCCGGACTACGGACAAAGGAAATTAATAATTTCAGTCAGTACTACATCGTGTGCTAGTGTAATCGCAATATGAGAAATGGATTTGGTCATGAAGATATAACTAAAACTCCTCCTCAGACTGAAGTCCGCTCGTCAATGTAATATAAGGTTGCTGGTACAGTAGAAACATAAACATGTAAGTAAGTAAGTAAGTACATTAATTTAAGTATACAACACAGGCTCTACTCGTGGCTACATCGGCGTAAATTACAAAAATTGGCAAAAAAGTCATGTATAAGGTGCATTCGGCTTAGTTTAGGCTGTTTTTCGATAAATTGTAAAAAGGTCGAAAATATATTTTCATAAAATATGTAAGTGAAACCGACTTTTTATACCTCTTTTTAATAAAACTATTGTATTTAATAATTTTATGATCTTGGTATTAAGTTTAAAAATTAGTATTTAATGCTATCTGTATAGAAATTTGAAACTCTTAGAAAATATGAGACATTCGCAGGATAAGTTTGGACTACGTTCTAATAACGCTGCAAAAGCTAAGGACATAATAATATGTAAGGTAACAATAACAAGGTAAAAAAACCAAGAAGTCCACATAAATGTCAAAAGATTCAAGTCCTTCTTTTTTATTTCACAACATGTAGCACGCATGTTCTTGGTCGTAGCATCAGGTGCGGTAAATAGGTAGGGCAAAAACAAACGGTGTCGCCGCTGCCTAAGTGTCTAAAATTAAAATATACAATACTTTCGCGGTATTTTCGCGATATGTGATCTTCTTACCTTTTATCCGAACATAGCCGAATGCACCCTTTTCAAATAATATTACTTTGAGTATTATGCATCAAATAAAGCACAAAGAGGCACTTATTATAGAAACGGAAAAAATAAGATATATTATTTTGACCACTAGTCGTCAACTTACAGACAAAGCTCCCCACCCAGCAGCATTAACAGGGGTACCATCCGGAAGATTGTAGTTGGGTCCAGCAATTCGAGCGGATCTGACGCCATCAGAGAAGACGGCGGGCCGGGAGAGGCGGACGATTGCGACGTCTGCGTCTAGTGTGGCTCCGGAGTACTTCGGATGAATGAGGAGTTCGCTGACACCGATTAAGCTGCCACCAGTGTTCACAAACGTACTGCCCAGACGGACTCGCCACTGGGATGGGTGGTCTCCACTGGCAATTAATAGAAGTTACAGCTTAACGTATGTCCACATCTATAGAAATATTATATAGAGAAGAGCATAGTTTTGTGTATGACTATAGAAGTTTGTGAGTTTATAGGTAGGTACTAATCTCAGGAATGACAACCGATTTCGAAAATTATTTTACTAATAGGAAGCTATATTACTCCTGACTGCTATATTTTTATGCCGGAAAATATTTATCCATCAAAAACTTTTTCACGCAGGCAAAAGCTAGTCTTAATAATAAGTACTTACTTAATTTTCAAAACTTTGACCAAGTCAATTATTGCTTACTTACGTATGATTAACAAATTTCCCTCAGCGAGTAAATTTGCAGAAAACCCAGTGTTATGTACGGTTTGCTAACTCACGTATTTGAGTATAAAATAAAATTTAAAACAAGTTCATTCCTTCAGAGGCCAATATTTCTATAAGATCCTATAAGATCTTTCAGGAAATTTGATGTCTGTAAATGCATACGCGAATGCGGATTTTATGTGTTTAAATCCGCGGATGATGATGTTAGGTCTTTTTTTAAAAATACTAATTTTAATATGAATAAGTGCCCGCTTTGTGGGTGCCTGATTAAGAGTTTCTACTTTAAACTTACATATAGCACAAATGAAACGCCCTAGCGGCTCCAAAAGATTATTTAAACCCCTCCCTCGAGCGAACGCATTCGTTTCATACAGTTATGGCGGGAATATACAAAGATTTACAAATAGTTTCCTAAAAAATAAATTTTAGGGTTTTTGAAAATTTCAAGCTACCAGAATGTTCCTTATATAACTATAAAAAGCCACAGTCGCCGTCGACCGAGTTGCCGACGACTAGTCAAGGGGATTTTTTCCCGATGCAGATGCCGTTATTTATTTGGAATTTATACAGTAGGCGCCTTTGCAAAAAGAGGTTAGACCCAGAAAAACAGCCATATTGCCAATCTATACTTATAATAAATCTGTAGAGAGGTCAATTCTGTACATGAAATATATATTCTGTACATTCTGAACCATTGAACAAGAAACACTATGTTCGCCTTGGTCTGGCCCTAGTTGCCTACGTTTTGGTTGCCGAATTATAGAGTCACTTGCGACCAGTGTGTATTAGGCACAGTCGACGTTCTGATGCAGGTGTGAATTTTTTTTGCCCCCCAATAAAAATCCATGTTATGAATGCAATTCTTCAACCTGGGGAGCGGAAGAATGGTTATGTCGGATTCACCGGGCTTGCCAATGGGTCGGGTCCATACCGATTATGCAGTCATACCGACTAAAACCTTGCGGTGGCCTGCTTCTGCGCCCATGAAACGGATCCGGGTTGTTCGAGAGTGCTTACGAATTCGTCGGACTTGTCTCAGCACAATGCTGCTATGTGGTTCATCTCTTTTGGGCTCAGAGGTCCCCTTCTTTCAGCACCATTTGTCGGAATGAAGCTGGTATTCCCGCTACGCGGCCACGACTCCCGATAGTCCTCTTTTTACTACTGCATACTTTTCACCATATGTATATATGTATATGTATTTAGGTACTTATATACAGCACTAAGGTGCTAAAATAGGTAGTCTTCGTTGCATAAGAAATTAGACTTTATGATATTATATCTTAAAGATTATGTGTATTATACTCACGCGTAACAATGAGCAGCTGAAAGCACTACCGATGACGTGATCAGGGAACCACCGCAAAATTGAAACCAAATGATTCCCAACAAGTGAAATTCCATATTAGACAGGTATGGGTACTCGTAGATTGTGGTGGGTGAACCGCCTACAATGCGGCTTACGCTCTTTGGCGCCGCTGTAAAAAACATAGGAGACTTGAACAATATATATATGAATTCATGCTCGTACCGGTATAGACTACTTACTTATACGACGCAGATATTTAGTAGGATTGGTTTTCGAAGCTGTGTCGAATTTACTTATACAATATACAGGTTCATTTTGACATTGTGTTTTTTACTAAATAACACCACATCTTATGAAAAATAATGCTTTACAATAAGTTACTCTAAGTGTAAATGTAAAATAAAAAAACTTAATATTCCACAAAAATAAATTTCACGTGCCCTAATGGCACTACTACTACTCAAAGCGAAGATCACACTTTCTGTTAGAAAAAAGTACACTCACGCATACGCCAAATTCGCCATAAACTACTAAATGATAAATAAATCAGTTGAGCGAAAATGGGATTTATGGTCAAAATAAAATTTGTTATTCATGCATGATTTTTGGCACAATGTTCGCAAAGGTAAAGACGAGGCTGTGGTTTCATTTATTAATGCAATGTCAAAATTATGCTATGTAAAATCTATGAGAGGCGTCAAGTGCAAGTAGGTATGTAACTAGCCACTGTTCAAATAATTAGGTAATTATAGTGCCACCGGAGGGAGATTAATTTGTTTTAACTATTTTTATATGCATTGATGTTTTTTAGATGTAGTTAAGTATATAAAAATGTAAAATAATAAGTTCAAACTAATGATGGAAACTATGGTAACTTTTTATATTCAGTATAACAGGCCGATATAATTATTTGTCTAGGATAAAAATTACAAACACACTTTCCTTTTTCATTAAATAGCTATAAAAAACAGGATAGCCGCACTTACCCAAGGCGGTGCCAAGTAAGGCCAACAGAAATACTACTTTCATTGTTAATTGAATTCTTTTAGCTGTTTCGCTTCGCTAACGGGCTTGGCTTTTATATATTGATACCCAGAGTTTATCTTAATCTATGTCTACTTAAATTTTGATAGCGATAGTTTATTCATAATCCAAATTTGTAATCGCAAAGAATTGTTTTAATAACCGTACTAATTTTTATCTAAGAGGTCAAGATATCGAAAAAATAATTTTGTTATGCAAGTACCTATCTAATAATTTTATAAATAGGAATAGAAGTATATCTAATTCAGAATTTACAGTAAGTCGCCCAAATCACGGCCGGTTCGTAGTTTGTCTCCAATGACGACAACGCCATTGTAACTAGGGACTAGCGGGTGGCGAGAAGAACAATACAAGAAACGAGTGTTGTGACTAATTTCAAATCAGCCAAGTCTTAGCGATTGTTCTGTAACTTACGCTCTCATTTTCACGCTCCATCCAATATAGCAAAAAATTTATGATTCACTAGAATTCCTATATAAACAGTATTCTAATTATTTTCTACCTTTAGGTATTCCATTTTGTAATAATGCGGAATTCGGTAAATTAACGTCGTGTGTATATTTAGGCAAGTCAGGCCCGGACGTATAAAATTAGGAAAATATTTTTTTATGTGAAAGATATTTAAAAGAATAATAATAATTAAATAATTTACAGATAAGAATTTATCTGAAGAGGGGCGGATGGACATGCGTTTGTTAGTTGCAAGAGGTATAGCAGGCCGAAATAGATCCAAGTCCTTACACTGAGACAGCAACCTGTGGGCATAGCTAGTACAAGAATAATATAAAATTCGATACTTACATACAAAATTAGAATTTATGGGGTGTATATTAGGTAAGTATTTATACGATTTATAAGTATCAACATCAAAGCATTTATATTACCTATAATTTCAGATCAGTTTCCACGACACTTACTATGTTGAGTGTGGTGCAAATCTGATCAGCCCAGCGCATTGGTTCCAGCCTCTCGGTCTCTTACCATCTATTTCCCCGATTATTATTAGTTTCTGGTGATTCTCATTGGATTTGTGGGCGATGTCACCAAAGAATTTAATAAATTTGCAGTCATATATTGGAGAGCCTTGATTTCATCGACGATCGACAGGTTGGTCATAAACGTCGTCCACGGTAGTCGTAAGATCTTTATTTATCACCACATTTTAAAGGCGGCTATGTGTTGGTGGTGTCTAGCTTTTAATGTCCATGTCTCTACTCCGTATAGACAAGACTATTCGATCCTTCTATCTTTTTTCGAGGAGAGACATTGCAAAGCTAGCCATACGACTTTTTCTTCTGCGAAGCTCGTTTATTAGTTTGAAGTGTATTTATTAAAAACAAAATCTTTAAAGTCAAAACTTATGCGTCTATGAATGCTAGTGGCGTACAAATATGGTCAGTGGCAGACATGTGTGGCGTCACTACATGTAATTCATTTTCTGCGAAAATTTAAATTGTCCATTTGATACTTTGGAAATACTTGGCAATAAATTATAGTATTTTTTTATATACTCGTGAAATTACTACATAAAATTAATTAAATTGAAAACTAAACTGAAAATATTGCATCTTCCTATAATTGGTGTAAATTTATACAAGTTCATATACGGCAACATTATAAGTGGAATAAAAATAATTTTGTGATTTCTTTCGGAAAATAAACCAAATTTATTGCGAATAATAAGTTTAAGTTTTATTACAATTATATCTATTGTACATTGCGTACAACCGTCCTATTATCTTTAGATATTCATTAAACAAATAAAATCGATTACACGATTACACATAGGTACAAAGGATTAGAAATACTCAATATTAGGTAGATATATTAAAATGCTCCATCAAAATTTGGATTAGCCATATGATTGTGGGATAATATTCTGAATATGATATCCTGATACGCGTGGAAAGTAAGTTTCGTGATAAACATAGACCATAATATTATAATTCATATAATTACTAGCTTATGCTCGCGGTTTCATCCGCGTAAAGGTTTTATCGAGATAAAAGTCCTGTTATACTTTCCCGGGATGAAAGTAGCCTTGTCCTTCCCAGGGTCTTAACTATCTTTATAGTCCATATCAAATTTTATCAAAATTGCTTCATAAAATAAATCGATTGTTGATTTTGATTGGGTACATATTAAATTTCATCAGTAGAGTTTAATCAGATCTGATGTTTGATTTTTTGGCAACAACCCCGTTGTTTTGTATTACTATACTCACCATAAAATCTTCTGGGCAAGTCAACAGGTCCATATCGGGTATGGACGAAACAATACTAATTCGTTTCCTTTTTTTTTAATAAACACAATATCGATATGGAAATTACATATTTACCGACTAGTTATTCACCAGTAAAAGCAAGTAACGCTCTTGTTTTTGTAGTACAATTAAGAGTATTTACATAATAAATAAACAACAATAATAAGTATTTGGTATATGGGTAATTTTATTGGAATGTTCATTATAAACATTTACAAAATACAAATAAAAGTTAAGTTTACAAACATTGACAATGCGTCAAGAAAACCCAAATTCATAATATGGAGGTTAACAGTAATTGCTTTGGTTACACAAAAAATATTCACATACATCAAAGAATATTCAAAGATACCAGACAACAGGAATTTTTTTTTCTGTTATATTATATTAATATAGCCTAAAAAATGCTCAGTATTGTGCTTTAGCTGCCGAAGATGTTTAGACTATTCTGTTCTTACCGGGTTAGAAAACGTTGGCGAATAATTTAACAACCATATATGTAATTTGCATGCTGTCATAATATATTTTTAAAGAATTTTATATTGCTTAGATATAGAAAGTACACTT